>NC_057798.1:445037870-445341954 GCF_018294505.1 Triticum aestivum
CCGAGTGAGAGGGTTGCTCTTCACTCGGTAGGATTTTTATAACTTAGGCGAGTGCTTGGACTGCAGCTAAGCCCCCGAGTGAGAGGGTTGCTCTTCACTCGGTAGGATTTTGATAAACTTAGGCGAGTCCTTGGACTGCAGCTAAGCCTCCGAGTGGAAGGCTGGCTTACCACTCGGTAGGATTTTGATAACTTAGGCGAAACGGATTCGCAGCTAAGCCTCCGAGTGGGAGGGTTGCTCTTCACTCGGTAGGATTTTGATAACTTAGGCGAAACGGATTCGCAGCTAAGCCTCCGAGTGGGAGTCTGGCTCACCACTCGGTAGGATTTTTACAAACTTAGACGAAACGGATTCGCAGCTAAGTCACCCACTGAGTGGGAATTTTATTGGACAAAAATAAAAAGTGACAGAAATTATGGAGGAACTATGACACTATTATTTTGAGGTCCATGAACTACAGAAGTACGTTATTGCAACTCATCCGAGTGATAAAACTTAAGTGTAAAATGGGCGGAGTAGCTCCGCGTTCCAAGCTCGGGGCTCGTCGATATTATGCTCGACATTGTAAAGACGGTACGCCCCATTGTGGAGGACCTTGGTGACGATGAAGGGGCCTTCCCAAGAAGGAGCAAGCTTGTGTGGTTTGTGCTGATCCACTCGGAGAACCAAATCTCCTTCCTGGAAGGCTCGACCTCTCACATTTCTGGCGTGGAAACGACGCAAATCTTGTTGGTAGATGGTCAACCGGATCAGAGCCATCTCCCTTTCTTCCTCTAAAAGGTCGACTGCGTCCTGCCGCGCTTGTTCAGCCTCTGCTTCATTGTAGATTTCAACTCGGGGAGCATTGTGGAGAAGATCACTCGGCAAGACTGCTTCAGCTCCATAGACCAAGAAGAATGGAGTTCTTCCGGTCGACCGATTAGGTGTGGTCTGCAGCCCCCAAAGCACTAAGGGAAGTTCATCTACCCAAGCTCCAGCCGCGTGTTTGAGATCACGCATCAGTCGAGGCTTCAATCCCTTAAGAATCAGTCCATTAGCTCGCTCTGCTTGTCCATTCGACTGCGGATGGGCGACTGAAGCGTAGTCGACCCGTGTGCCTTGGGAGTTGCAGAAATCTCTGAATTCCTCTGAGTCAAAGTTCGACCCATTATCCGTAATGATGCTGTGCGGGACTCCATATCTGAATATTAGTTCCCTGATGAAGCTAACAGCAGTACCGGTGTCAAGGCTCTTGATTGGTTTAGCCTCGATCCACTTGGTGAATTTGTCGACTGCCACCAGTACATGCGTGAAGCCACTTCGTCCTGTTCTCAAAGGACCAATCGTGTCCAGTCCCCATACTGCGAAAGGCCAGACGAGTGGGATGGTCTTCAGGGCCGACGCAGGCTTGTGCGACATATTCGAGTAGAACTGACATCCCTCGCACTTATCCACTATCTCTTTTGCCATCTCATTCGCCTTTGGCCAGTAAAATCCGGCTCGGTATGCTTTGGCCACAATGGTCCGAGAGGACGCATGATGACCACAGGTCCCCGAGTGGATATCATTGAGGATGAGTCGACCTTCTTCTGGTGTTATACACTTCTGACCAACTCCAGTCGCACTTTCTTTGTACAATTGTCCTTTGATTACGGTAAAGGCCTTAGACCGACGGACGATTTGTCGAGCCTCTTCCTCATCCTCCGGAAGCTCTTTTCTCAGGATATATGCGACATACGGAACTGTCCAGTCGGGAATGACCACCAAAACCTCCATGATCAAGTCGACCACTGCTGGGACTTCAACTTCAGTCGGATCTGTGGCACTCTTGGGCTGTGGAGTTTCTTCGGTGAAAGGATCCTCTTTGACTGACGGAGTGTGTATATGCTCCAAGAACACACCACTCGGAATGGCTTCTCTCTTGGAACCTATCTTTGCTAGATCATCAGCTGCTTGATTTTTCAGTCGGGGTATGTGATGGAGCTCCAACCCCTCGAACTTCTTTTCCAGCTTCCTTACTGCACTGCAGTATCCAGTCATGGCTGGGCTTCTCACGTCCCACTCTTTCATCACCTGATTGACCACTAAATCTGAGTCGCCATAGACCATCAGGCGACGGACGCCGAGTGAAATGGCCATGCGCGACCCATATAAGAGGGCCTCATATTCTGCCTCATTGTTGGAGGAATCAAAGTGAATCTGGAGCACATATCTGAGCTTATCTCCTCTGGGGGAAACCAGGACAACCCCAGCACCGGAACCATTCAACATCTTAGAGCCATCAAAGAACATGGTCCAATGCTCCGAGTGAACTTCAGTCGGCTGCTGTTGTTCAATCCACTCGGCGAGGAAATCTGCTATTGCCTGGGACTTAATGGCTTTCTTCGCCTCAAACTTGATATCAAGGGGAAGAAGTTCAATCGCCCATTTGGCCACTCGACCAGTTGCATCTCTGTTGTGCAAAATCTCTGATAGTGGAGCGTCGCTGACGACTGTGATGGAATGATCAGAAAAATAATGAGCAACCTTCTTTGTGGTCATGTATATTCCATACACAAGCTTCTGATAATGAGGATATCTCTGCTTGGATGGAGTCAAGACTTCAGACAAATAATACACTGGGCGCTGAACTTTGAGAGCTTTTCCTTCTTCTTCCCGCTCGACCGTTAGCACAGTACTGACGACTTGTCCTGTGGATGCGATATAGAGCAACAGAGGCTCTTTGCTGATTGGAGCAGCAAGCACCGGCTGGGTGGAGAGCAGAGCTTTTAGCTCGGCAAACGTTGTATCAGCTTCTGGAGTCCACTCGAACTTGTCTGTTTTCTTCATCAGTCGGTAAAGAGGCAATGCCTTTTCACCGAGTCGTGAGATGAATCGACTTAATGCGGCCAAGCATCCAGTAAGCTTCTGGACATCGTGCACTCGCACAGGGCGTTTCATTCGGAGAATAGTGCCAATCTTCTCTGGGTTAGCGTCGATTCCCCGTTCGGAAACGAGAAAACCGAGTAACTTGCCACCAGGAACTCCAAATGTGCACTTTGATGGATTGAGCTTGATATCATACCTTCTGAGGTTGGCAAATGTTTCGGCGAGGTCAGCGAGCAGGTCGGAACCTTTTCGTGACTTGACAACGATATCATCCATATATGCTTCCACATTCCGACTGATTTGAGTGAGTAGACACTTCTGAATCATTCGCATAAATGTGGCTCCGGCATTCTTGAGGCCGAATGGCATGGTGATATAGCAGAAGCACCCGAATGGAGTGATGAAAGCTGTTTTTACCTCGTCGGGTCCGTACAGACGGATCTGGTGGTACCCGTAGTAGGCATCTAAAAAAGATAGCCTCTCACATCCCGCGGTCGAGTCAACAATTTGATCTATGCGAGGGAGAGGAAAATGATCTTTCGGGCAGGCCCGGTTGATGTGCTTGAAATCAATGCACATTCGGAGTGACTTGTCCTTCTTAGGAACCATGACGACATTAGCGAGCCACTCGGAGTGGTATATCTCTCGGATAAATCCTGCCGCCAACAGTCGAGCCACTTCTTCACCAATGGCTTTTCTCTTCTGGACGGCGGACCGCCGAAGATGCTCTTTGACTGGTTTGGCAGATGAGTCGACTCTTAGGCGATGCTCAGCCAGTCCCCTGGGAACACCTGGCATGTCAGCGGGCTTCCATGCAAAAATGTCCCAGTTCTCATGGAGGAACTGGATGAGCGCTTCTTCCTATTTTGGGTCGAGTGTTGTGGAGATGCGGGTCGGAGCCGCATCGGGGTCGGTCGGGTGAATGTGAACAGGCTTCGTCTCACCGGACGACTGGAATGCAGACTCTGTGGCGGGTTTCTTTGATCGCAGCAAGTCACTCGGATCCGCGTTTTGCTTGTATTCTTCGAACTCGACCGCTGTCACCTGGGAATCGGCAATCTTGGAGCCCTTCTGAAAGCACTCTTCTGCCTTTTTCCGATCACCGGTGACAGTGATCACTCCTTTGGGGCCGGGCATCTTCAATTTGAGGTACACGTAGCATGGTCGAGCCATGAACCGTGCGTAAGCTGGTCTCCCCAAAATGGCATGATATGCACTCTGAAAATCCACGACCTCAAACGTCAACTTTTCTTTGCGAAAATGCTTCGAATCACCAAACACCACGTCCAAAGCTAGTTGGCCGAGTGACTCGGCCTTCTTCCCTGGTATAACTCCATGAAAGCTCATGTTACTAGTGCTCAGTCGGGACATCGAAATGCCCATTCCTTTCAGTGTGTCTGCATACAACAAATTCAGCCCGCTTCCACCGTCCATCAGCACCTTTGTCAGTCGAGTGCCTTCGACAACTGGATCGACCACCAAAGCTTGCCTCCCAGGGGTGGCAATATGAGTCGGGTGATCAGATTGGTCGAATGTGATGGGTGTTTGAGACCATTTCAGATAATTTGCTTTTGCTGGGGCAACCATGTTCACCTCTCGGTTAATGACTTTCAGTCGACTCCTGCTTTCCACATCCGCAAAGATCATCAGAGTGGAGTTGATATGTGGATATCCTCCCTCACTGTCCTCCTTGTCTTCGGCCTTGTCCGACTCCTTCTCCTTGTCCTTAGACTATTTTCCCTGAAACTGCTGGATCAGGAGTCGACATTGGCGAGTGGTGTGCTTTGGGTAGATGATATTCCCCTCTTCGTCTTTCTTCGTATGGATGTGACATGGCATATCCATTACGTCGTTCCCTTCTTTATCCTTTACCTTCTTGGGGTTCCAGGATCCTTTTGGTTTCCCCTTGAACTTTCCTTGAGTCACGGCCAGAGCCTCTCCAGGAGCTGCCGGTTCAGCCTTCCGCTTCTGTTTCCGACTGGTGTTTCCCTTCTCCGACTGACTTGGCTTGTGCTTGCCGCTTCGGAGTCGGTCTTCTTCTTCGCCGTTGGCGTACTTAGTAGCAATCTCCATCATCCGACTCAAGGTCATGTCACCGGTTCGACCAAACTTCAAACTCAGTTCTCTGTTCTTGACGCCATCTTTGAAGGCGCAGACTGCCTGATGATCAGACACATTCTCCACAGTGTGGTGCAAAGTGATCCACCTCTGAATATACTCTCTGAGAGTCTCATTAGTCTTCTGCACGCAGACTTGCAACTCTGTCAGTCCAGCTGGTCGCTTGAAAGTTCCTTCAAACGTTCTGATGAACACTCGGGACAGATCCTCCCAAGTGTAAATGCTGCTAGGAGGTAATTGAGTCAACCATGCCCTGGCAGAACCTTCCAGTATGAGGGGCAAGTGCTTCATGGCCACCTCGTCGTTCCCACCACCAATCTGAACTGCCACTCGGTAGTCTTCAAGCCAAGTTTCAGGCTTAGACTCACCAGTGAACTTGCTGACTCCTGTTGCCAACCTGAAATTGGGAGGGATAACTGCGGCTCTGATAGCTCTGCTGAAACATTCAGGACCAGAAACATGCACTCGACTGCTTGTGGGCGCATCTCTGTCGAGTCCGCCCCGATGGGCTCTGTTCCGGTCGACCAAACCTTGCACGATAATGGATCGCGCGTCGAAGCCTGGTTCTCTGGGGTCGACTGGAACCCTTCGCCCCGTACTGTACTGACGCCTGTCATCTGGCTGCCGAGGAGCGTAAGACCCACCCCTCGGAGGGGAATTGGGCACTCGACGCCTATCATCTCGGTCGAGTCTGTCGCCATATTGATCTTGCCGATTCTCGCGCCCTTCACGCCGCGGAGGCGATCTGGGGCTGTGAGCCGACTGAACCGTATTCACAGTGACGGATCGACTGTGAATTCTGTTGCGCGACTGAGACACGGCCGAATTCTGATCTCCTGCTGCCCGGAGCAGATCCCTGATCTGCAGCAAACCTCTGCCAGCTTCCGACTGCGAAGGCTGGATGGACTCTGCTATACGGGTCGCAGCTGCTAAATTCTGAATTGGGGTTCGATATACCTGAGTCGGCGGGAAGAGTTGACGTCGACTGGTGTCGGGAACTCGTTGCCGCGCGCGCTCGTCGAGTGCTCGCTGAAGGTTCTCCAGTCGAGTGCGCTCGGCCAAATTGGCCAGACGCGCCTCCTCCAAGGCACGAGCCTCGGGGGTTTCTCCTGCGATGGGAGTACGCAGGGCATCCACGTTCCTGCGGCGAAGTTCCTCTCTTTGCAGAGAGTCGAGTGGCTCGGGCTGGTACTCTTCGTGGCGTCGTGCGGAGTCGCCTCCGTCACCTGCTCCATCATCACGGGCGAAGCCAGGGGGACTGCGGGGCCCGTCGACATCAAGATTTCCGCCGCTGGATCACTGCTACCGCACTCGGATGCAGTCTCTACGGAGCCAGTCGACGGATCGAACAAGCCGTAGAGAGATTTGTCGGGCTCGATTGCCGCAACTTGGGTGGTGGCCGATTGGCGAGCCACCGCGTGCCTCACCCATCGCTGAAGCCTCGACCGGCCTGAGCGCTTGCGCTGGCGGGAGACCGGGAGGGTGGACGATGGAGGAGCCGACCGATACTAGGTCGACGGTTGCCGCAGCAGAACGCCGCGGACATATGCACGAAAATGCGTCGCACCGCGGACGGGGAGCGCATCAACGTCGAGTGGAGCCTCATGGAGCCACGCGGAGTCGTCGGTGATGAAGGTGAGAGTGCCGAGACGGATCTCTTGACCCCCGAACAAAACTCCAGCAGACACCATGATGAAAGTACTCGAAAGAATCGCAACTTCTCCACAAAAATCGCTAAAACACCTGCCCCAAGGTGCGCGCCAACTGTCGTGGTTCTAAGCCTGACAGTAGAGTGGGGGGTAGGTATGGAGAGGCAAGGTCCTAGCTATGGAGAGGTTGTAAACACAAGGGATGTACGAGTTCAGGCCCTTCTCGGAAGAAGTAATAGCCCTACATCTCGGAGCCCGGAGGCGGTCGAGTGGATTATGAGTATATGAGTTACAAGGTGCCGAACCCCTCTACCTGTGGAGGGGGGTGGCTTATATAGAGTGCGCCAGGACCCCAGCCAGCCCACGTAGGAGAGGGTTTAAGGTGAGTTAAGTCTGGGGCGTTACTGGTAACGCCCCACATAAAGTGCCTTTACTATCATAAAGTCTACTTGATTATAGGCCGTTGCAGTGCAGAGTGCCTCTTGACCTTCTGGTGGTCGAGTGAGTCTTCGTGGTCGAGTCCTTCAAGTCAGTCGAGTGTGTTCCTCGTTGGTCGACTAGAAGGCGACTTCTTCTAAGGGCGTCCTTGGGTAAGGTACTTAGATCAGGTCCATGACCCTACCCTAGGTACATAACCCCATCACCTGGCGCCTCCATCTCCCCCGTTACGTCTCTCCCTCGTAGTCTCGGCGAAGCCGTGCTGCTGTGACGCCCTGCATCCACCACCACGCCGTCGTGCTGCTGGATCTTCATCAACCTCTCCTTCCCCCTTGCTGGATCAAGAAGGAGGAGACGTCTCCCGTCCCGTACGTGTGTTGAACGCGGAGGTGCCGTCCGTTCGGCGCTGGTCATCGGTGATTTGGATCACGTCGAGTACGACTACATCATCACCGTTCTTTTGAACGCTTCCGTGCGCGATCTACAAAGGTTTGTAGATGCATCTAATCACTCGTTGCTAGATGAACTCCTAGATGATCTTGGTGAAACAAGTAGGAAAATTTTTGTTTTCTGCAACGTTCCCCAACAGTGGCATCATGAGCTAGGTCTATGCGTAGTTCTTCTTGCGCGAGTAGAACACAATTTGTTGTGGGCGTCGATTTGTCAACTTTCTTGCCGTTACTAGTCCTTTCTTGCTTCAGCGGTATTGTGGGATGAAGCGGCCCGGACCAACCTTACACGTACGCTTACGTGAGACCGGTTCCACCGACTAACATGCACTAGTTGCATAAGGTGGCTGGCGGGTGTCTGTCTCTCCTACTTTAGTTGGAGCGGAATCGATGAACAGGGTCCTTATGAAGGGTAAATAGAAGTTGACAAATCACGTTGTGGCTTTAACGTAGGTAAGAAAACGTTCTTGCTAGAACCCTAATTCAGCCACGTAAAACTTGCAACAACAATTAGAGGACGTCTAACTTGTTTTTGCAGCAAGTGGTTTGTGATATGATATGGCCAAAGTTGTGATGAATGATGAATGATCTATATGTGATGTATGAGATGTTCATGCTATTGTAATAGGATTCACGACTTGCATGTCGATGAGTATGACAACCGGCAGGAGCCATAGGAGTTGTCTTTATTCTTTTATATGACCTGCGTGTCATCAAGAAACGCCATGTAAATTACTTTACTTTATCGCTAAACGCGTTAGCCATAGTAGTAGAAGAATAGTTGGCGAGCAACTTCATGGAGACATGATGATGGAGATCATGATGATGGAGATCATGGTGTCAAGCCGGTGACAAGATGATCATGGAGCCCCAAGATGGAGATCAAAGGAGCTATGTGATATTGGCCATATCATGTCACGTTTATTATTTGATTGCATGTGATGTTTATCATGTTTTGCATCTTGTTTACTTAGAACGACGGTAGTAAATAAGATGATCCCTCACAATAATTTCAAGAAGTGTTCCCCCTAACTGTGCACCGTTGCGACAGTTCGTTGTTTCAAAACACCACGTGATGATCGGGTGTTTTATTCAGACGTTCACATACAACGGGTGTAAGACAGATTTACACATGCAAACACTTAGGTTGACTTGACGAGCCTAGCATGTACAGACATGGCCTCGGAACACAGAAGACCGAAAGGTCGAGCATGAGTCGTATAGTAGATACGATCAACATGAAGATCTTCACCGACGTTGACTAGTCCGTCTCACGTGATGATCGGACACGGTCTAGTTAAACTCGGATCATGTAATACTTAGATGACTGGAGGGATGTCTAATCTAAGTGGGAGTTCACTAATAATTTGATTAGTTGAACTTAATTATCATGAACTTAGTCTAAATATTTTACAATATGTCTTGTAGATCAAATGGCCAACGTAGTCCTCAACTTCAACGCGTTCCTAGAGAAAACCAAGCTGAAAGACGATGGCAGCAACTATACGGACTGGGTCCGGAACCTGAGGATCATCCTCATAGCTGCCAAGAAAGATTATGTCCTACAAGCACCGCTTGGTGACGCACCCGTTCTCCCTGCAGAACAAGATGTTATGAACGCTTGGCAGGCACGTTTCAATGACTACTCCCTCGTTCAGTGCGGCATGCTTTACAGCCTAGAGCCGGGGCTCCAAAAGCGTTTTGAGAGACATGGAGCATATGAGATGTTCGAAGAGCTGAAAATGGTTTTCCAAGCTCATGCCCGGGTCGAGAGATATGAAGTCTCCGACAAATTCTTCAGCTGTAAGATGGAGGAAAACAGTTCTGTCAGTGAGCACATACTCACTATGTCTGGGTTGCATAACCGCTTGACTCAGCTGGGAGTTAATCTCCCGGATGATGCGGTCATTGACAGAATCCTCCAGTCGCTTCCACCAAGCTACAAGAGCTTTGTGATGAACTTCAATATGCAGGGGATAGAAAAGACCATTCCTGAAGTATTTGCTATGCTGAAATCAGCAGAGGTAGAAGTCAGGAAGGAACATCAAGTGTTGATGGTCAATAAAACCACTAAGTTCAAGAAAGGCAAGGGTAAAAAGAACTTCAAGAAGGACGGCAAGGAGGTTGCCGCGCCCGGCAAGCAAGCTGCCGGGAAGAAGCCAAAGAATGGACCCAAGCCCGAGACTGAGTGCTTTTATTGCAAGGGAAGCGGTCACTGGAAGCGGAACTGCCCTAAGTACTTAGCGGATAAGAAGGCCGGCAAAACAAAAGGTATATGTGATATACATGTAATTGATGTGTACCTTACTAGTGCCCGTAGTAGCTCCTAGGTATTTGATACCGGTGCAGTTGCTCACATTTGTAACTCAAAGCAGGGGCTGCGGAATAAGCGGAAACTGGCAAAGGACGAGGTGACGATGCGCGTCGGGAATGGTTCCAAGGTCAATGTGATCGCCGTCGGCACGCTACCTCTGCATCTCCCTTCGGGATTAGTTTTAAACCTTAATAATTGTTATTTAGTGCCAGCTTTGAGCATGAACATTGTATCGGGATCTCGTTTAATTCGAGATGGCTACTCTTTTAAATCTGAGAATAATGGTTGTTCCATTTTTATGAGAGATATGTTTTATGGTCATGCTCCTATGGTGAATGGTTTATTCTTTATGAATCTCGAACGTGATGCTACACATGTTCATAATGTGAGTACCAAAAGAAGTAAGGTTGATAATGATAGTCCCACATACCTGTGGCACTGCCGCCTTGGTCACATAGGTGTCAAACGCATGAAGAAGCTCCATGCTGATGGACTTTTAGAGTCTCTTGATTATGAATCATTTGACACATGCGAACCATGCCTTATGGGTAAAATGACCAAGACTCCATTCTCAGGAACAATGGAGCGAGCAACCGACTTATTGGAAATCATACATACTGATGTGTGCGGTCCAATGAGTGTTGAGGCTCGCGGTGGCTATTGTTATGTTCTCACCCTCACTGATGATTTAAGTAGGTATGGGTATATCTACTTAATGAAACACAAGTCTGAAACCTTTGAAAAGTTCAAGGAATTTCAGAGTGAGGTTGAAAATCAATGTGACAGGAAAATCAAGTTTCTACGATCAGATCGTGGAGGAGAATACTTGAGTCACGAGTTTGGCACACACTTAAGAAAATGTGGAATAGTTTCACAACTCACGCCGCCTGGAACACCTCAGCGTAATGGTGTGTCCGAACGTCGTAATCGCACTCTATTAGATATGGTGCGATCTATGATGTCTCTTACCGATTTACCGCTATCCTTTTGGGGCTATGCTTTAGAGACTGCCGCATTCACTTTAAATAGGGCTCCGTCGAAATCCATTGAGACGACACCGTATGAATTATGGTTTGGGAAGAAACCTAAGTTGTCGTTTCTAAAAGTTTGGGGATGCGATGTTATGTCAAGAAACTTCAACCTGAAAAGCTCGAACCCAAGTCGGAAAAATGCGTCTTCATAGGATACCCAAAAGAAACTATTGGGTACACCTTCTACCTCAGATCCGAAGGCAAGATCTTTATTGCCAAGAATGGGTCCTTTCTGGAGAAAGAGTTTCTCTCGAAAGAAGTAAGTGGGAGGAAAGTAGAGCTTGATGAAGTATTACCTCTTGAACCGGAAAATGGCGCAACTCAAGAAAATGTTCCTGAGGTGCCTGCACCGACTAGAGAGGAAGTTAATGACAATGATCAAGATACTTCTGATCAAGCCCCTACTGAAATTCGAAGGTCCACAAGGACACGTTCCGCACCAGAGTGGTACGGCAACCCTGTCTTGGAAATCATGCTATTAGACAACGGTGAACCTTCGAACTATGAAGAAGCGATGGCGGGCCCGGATTCCGACAAATGGCTAGAATCCATGAAATCCGAGATAGGATCCATGTATGAAAACAAAGTATGGACTTTGACTGACTTGCCCGTTGAGCGGCGAGCCATAGAAAATAAATGGATCTTTAAGAGGAAGACAGACGCAGATGGTAATGTGACCATCTATAAAGCTCGGCTTGTCGCTAAGGGTTATCGACAAGTTCAAGGGGTTGACTACGATGAGACTTTCTCACCGGTAGCGAAGCTGAAGTCCGTCCGAATCATGTTAGCAATTGCCGCATTCTATGATTACGAAATATGGCAAATGGACGTCAAAACGGCATTCCTTAATGGTTTCCTTAAGGAAGAATTGTATATGATGCAGCCAGAAGGTTTTGTCGATCCTAAGAATGCTAACAAAGTGTGCAAGCTCCAACGCTCGATTTATGGGCTGGTGCAAGCATCTCGGAGTTGGAACATTCGCTTTGATGAGATGATCAAAGCGTTTGGGTTTACACAGACTTATGGAGAAGCCTGTGTTTACAAGAAAGTGAGTGGGAGCTCTGTAGCATTTCTCATATTATATGTAGATGACATACTTTTGATGGGAAATGATATAGAACTCTTGGACAGCATCAAGGCCTACTTGAATAAAAGTTTTTCAATGAAGGACCTTGGAGAAGCTGCTTATATATTAGGCATCAAAATCTATAGAGATAGATCGAGACGCCTCATAGGTCTTTCACAAAGCACATACCTTGATAAGATATTGAAGAAGTTCAATATGGATCAATCCAAGAAGGGGTTCTTGCCTGTGTTACAAGGTGTGAAATTGAGCTCAGCTCAATGTCCGACCACGGCAGAAGATATAGAAGAGATGAGCGTCATCCCCTATGCCTCAGCCATAGGTTCTATTATGTATGCCATGCTGTGTACCAGACCTGATGTTAACCTTGCCGTCAGTTTGGTAGGAAGGTACCAAAGTAATCCCGGCAAGGAACACTGGACAGCGGTCAAGAATATCCTAAAGTACCTGAAAAGGACTAAGGAAATGTTTCTCGTTTATGGAGGTGACGAAGAGCTCGTCGTAAAGGGTTACGTCGACGCTAGCTTCGACACAGATCTGGATGACTCTAAGTCACAAATCGGATACGTGTATATTTTGAATGGTGGGGCAGTAAGCTGGTGCAGTTGCAAGCAAAGCATCGTGGCGGGATCTACATGTGAAGCGGAGTACATGGCAGCCTCGGAGGCAGCACATGAAGCAATATGGGTGAAGGAGTTCATCACCGACCTAGGAGTCATACCCAATGCGTCGGGGCCGATCAAGCTCTTCTGTGACAACACTGGAGCTATTGCACTTGCCAAGGAGCCCAGGTTTCACAAGAAGACCAGGCACATCAAGCGTCGCTTCAACTCCATTCGTGAAAATGTTCAAGATGGAGACATAGAGATTTGTAAAGTACATACGGACCTGAATGTAGCAGATCCGTTGACTAAACCTCTCCCTAGAGCAAAACATGATCAACACCAGAATTCCATGGGTGTTCGATTCATCACAATGTAACTAGATTATTGACTCTAGTGCAAGTGGGAGACTGTTGGAAATATGCCCTAGAGGCAATAATAAAAGCATTATTATTATATTTCCTTGTTCATGATAATTGTCTTTATTCATGCTATAATTGTGTTATCCGGAAATCGTAATACATGTGTGAATAACAGACACCAACATGTCCCTAGTAAGCCTCTAGTTGACTAGCTCGTTGATCAACAGATAGTCATGGTTTCCTGACTATGGACACTGGATGTCATTGATAACGAGATCACATCATTGGGAGAATGATGTGATGGACAAGACCCAATCCTAAACATAGCACAAGATCGTATAGTTCGTTTGCTAGAGTTTTCCAATGTCAAAGTATCTTTTCCTTAGACCATGAGATCGTGTAACTCCCGGATACCGTAGGAGTGCTTTGGGTATGCCAAACGTCACAACGTAACTGGGTGACTATAAAGGTAGACTACGGGTATCTCCGAAAGTGTCTGTTGGGTGACATGGATCAAGACTGGGATTTGTCACTCCGTATGACGGAGAGGTATCACTGGGCCCACTCGGTAATGCATCATCATAATGAGCTCAGAGTGACCAAGTGTCTGGTCACGGGATCATGCATTACGGTACGAGTAAAGTGACTTGCCGGTAACGAGATTGAACGAGGTATTGGGATACCGACGATCGAATCTCGGGCAAGTAACATATCGATAGACAAAGGGAATAGCGTACGGGATTGATTAAATCCTCGACATCGTGGTTCATCCGATGAGATCATCGTGGAGCATGTGGGAGCCAACATGGGTATCCAGATCCCGCTGTTGGTTATTGACCGGAGAGTCGTCTCGGTCATGTCTGCTTGTCTCCCGAACCCGTAGGGTCTACACACTTAAGGTTCGGTGACGCTAGGGTTATGAAGATATGTATATGCAGAAACCCGAATGTTGTTCGGAGTCCCGGATGAGATCCCGGACGTCACGAGGAGTTCCGGAATGGTCCGGAGGTAAAGAATTATATATAGGAAGTGCTATTTCGGGCATCGGGACAAGTTTCGGGGTTATCGGTATTGTACCGGGACCACCGGAAGGGTCCCGGGGGTCCACCGGGTGGGGCCACCTGTCCCGGGGGGCCACATGGGCTGTAGGGGGTGCGCCTTGGCCTAGATGGGCCAAGGGCACCAGCCCCTATAGGCCCATGCGCCTAGGGTTTCCACCATGGAAGAGTCCATGTGGTGGAAGGCACCCCTAGGTGCCTTGGGGGGAGGGAAACCTCCCCTTGGCCGCCGCCCCCCTAGTAGATGCCATCTACTAGGGCCGGCGCCCCCCTGGCACCCCTATATATAGTGGGGGGGAGAGGAGGGATTTCACACCAGCCCCTGGCGCCTCCATCTCCCCCGTTACGTATCTCCCTCGTAGTCTCGGCGAAGCCCTGCTGCTGTGACGCCCTGCATCCACCACCACACCGTCGTGCTGCTGGATCTTCATCAACCTCTCCTTCCCCCTTGCTGGATCAAGAAGGACGAGATGTCTCCCGTCCCGTACGTGTGTTGAACGCGGAGGTGCCGTCCGTTCGGCGCTGGTCATCGGTGATTTGGATCACGTCGAGTACGACTACATCATCACCGTTCTTTTGAACGCTTCCGTGCGCGATCTACAAAGGTATGTAGATGCATCTAATCACTCGTTGCTAGATGAACTCCTAGATGATCTTGGTGAAACGAGTAGGAAAATTTTTGTTTTCTGCAACGTTCCCCAACAAGGCGTTCGTGGATCGCCTCGGTCTCGCCACGGAGGAAATGCCGCCGACCGAGGTGCGCGTGGCCAACGGTGACAAGCTCACTTGCAACCGCATCATGCCCGGCCTCAAATGGTGGATGCAGGGCCACACCTTCGAGACACCCATGCGTGAACTGGAGATCGGCGCGTACGACGGCATATTGGGCATGGACTGGCTCGCCCAGCACAGCCCCATGACATGTCACTGGCAAGACAAGTGGGTGAAGTTTCTGCACGACGGCGAGGAGGTCACGCTCCGCGGTGTTCCAACCAAACCGGCTACTACACTCAAGGCAGGCAGTCCCGAGGAGTTGTGCAAGATGATCACCGGCAATGATGTCTGGGCAATGGCCATGGTGGACACCTGTGGCCCTCCAGCGCGCCAGGTTCGCAAAGGCCCAAGTCAAACACCATTGGCAGCCCTGCTCGAGGAATTCGCCGATGTGTTTGCGGCACCGCAAGGGCTCCCTCCCCATCGCCAGTACAACCATGTCGTCACGCTGGTGGAGGGCGCGGTCCCCGCGAACACACGCCCGTACCGCTACTCACCACTTCAGAAGGACGAGATCGAGCGACAGGTCAAGGAGATGCTGGACTCCGGCGTGATCACGCACAGTGTCAGTCCCTACGCCGCGCCAGTATTGCTTATGAAGAAGAAGGACGGCACCTGGCGATTTTGCGTCGACTACTGTCGTCTCAACGACGCCACTGTCAAGAACAAATTTCCCCTGCCCATCATCGACGAGCTGCTGGACGAGCTGGCCAGCGCCGTGGTGTTTTCCAAACTGGACCTGCGGGCAGGCTACCATCAGATCAGGATGCGGGAAGAAGACGAGTCCAAGACAGCGTTCAAGACACATCATGGGCATTTCCAGTTCAGGGTCATGCCGTTCGGACTCACGAACGCACCTGCCACTTTTCAGTGTCTGATGAACGCCATCTTCGGTAAGTATGTCCGCAAGTTCGTCATCATATTCCTGGATGACATCTTGGTCTTCAGCGAGACGATGGAGGAACACTTGGAGCACCTGCGCATCGTCTTCGAGCTGCTCCGAGCGCACCAGCTGTACATCAAAGAATCCAAGTGCATGTTCTCCTGCGACCACAACGACTACCTCGGCAATGTGATCTCCAAAGAGGGCATGGCCACAGACAAGGAGAAGACGCAGGCCATGGAGCAGTGGCCAACACCGACGAATGCCACGGAGTTGCGGGGGTTTCTGGGCCTCACCGGCTATTACAGAAAATTTGTGCCGCACTACGGCATCATCGCCAAACCGCTCACGCAGTTGCTCACCAAGAAGGGCTTCTCCTGGACCAAGCAGGCGCAAACTGCATTCGACATGCTCAAGAGCGCCATGGTCACCACACCGGTCCTGGCGCTGCCCAACTTTGAGCGCCCGTTCACGATCGAGACGGACGCCTGTGACACGGGTGTTGGCGCAGTGCTGGCGCAAGATGGCCACCCGGTGGCCTACTTCAGCAAGGCGCTGGGCGTGCGCAACCAGAAGATCTCCACCTACGAGAAAGAGTTCCTCGCCGTGATGATGGTCGTCGACAAGTGGCGCCAGTACTTGCAGCGCGGCCCCTTCGACATCATCACGGACCACAAGTCCCTCTGCAACCTTAGGGAACAGCACCTGGAAATAGAGCTTCAGCGCAAGGCCATGGCGAAGCTGGTGGGACTCCAGTTTCATTTCCAGTACAGACGCGGGCTGGACAATGGCGCTGGAGACACGCTCTCCCGCGTGGGCAAGCAATTCAAGGTGGCCACGCTCTCGGCGTGCCAGCCGGCATGGATGCAGGAGGTGATCAACTCCTATGCCACCGATGCGGACGCACAAGAGAGGCTACAGCAGCTCGCCCTGCACAGCCCCGACGAGCACGGCTACGAGCTCTACCGTGGCACTATCCAATGCCAAGGGCGCCTCTGGATCGGTGCCAATGCTGCTCTGCGCACCAAGCTCATCGCCGCGCTGCACTGCAGCGCCGTGGGAGGCCATTCTGGCAGCACCGCCACCTACCAGCGCGTGCGCAAACACTTCGACTGGCGCGGCCTCAAGCGCGACGTCAACGAGTTTGTGCAGCAATGTGCGGTGTGCCAGCAGGCCAAGCACGAGCACGTCAAGTCGCTGGGGCTGTTGGCCCCGCTGCCAATCCCGGCCGTACCCTGGGAGGATCTTACCATGGACTTTGTGGAGGGCCTGCCGCGCTCGGAGGGCTGCGACATGATCATGGTGGTCGTCGACCGCTTCACCAAGTTCGCGCACTTCGTCCCTCTCCGCCACCCATTCAATGCCACGCAAGTGGCGCGGGCATTCTGGGACAACGTGGTGAAGCTGCACGGCGTCCCCTCCTCCATCGTCTCTGACCGCGACAAGATCTTCACCAGTCACCTCTGGCGCGAGATCCTCGCTGGAGCCAGTACCAAACTGCTCTACTCGACGGCCTACCACCCCCAGACGGACGGCCAGAGTGAGCGCGTGAACCAGTGCATGGAGATGTATCTCCGTTGTGCGGTCCATGACTCGCCGCACAAATGGCGTCGCTGGCTGCCCATGGCAGAGTTTTGGTACAATTCCACATTCCATGCTTCTCTTCAGGGTACGCCCTTCAAGGCCCTCTACGGCAAAGAAGCTAATCTGGGGGCAATGGCGTCCTGGGAGGCGTCGACACCCGCCGGCGAAGAGATGGACTGGGCGGCACACAACACGCACATACGTGCCCACCTGGAGCGCGCGCAGCGTCGGTTCAAGAAGAACGCGGACCGCAATCGCACCGAGCGTCACTTCCAGGCAGGGGAACAAGTGCTGCTCAAGCTCCAACCCTACACGCAGCGCTCGGTGGTCAATCGCCCGTGCGCCAAGCTCGCGTTCAAGTTCTTCGGGCCCTTCAAGATCATCGAGAAGATCGGCTCGCTCCCGTACAAGCTCGACCTGCCACAAGAGAGCCAGATTCACCCCGTCTTCCATGTCTCGCAATTGAAGCCGTTCACACCGGACTTCACGCCGGTGTACAGCGAGATGCCCAAGGTGCCCGACCTCTCCACCACCGGTCTCTCTCCCACACGCGTCCTGGACCGGCGCATGATGAAGTTGGAAACGCGCCAGTGGTACAGATCAAGGTTCAATGGGGAGCTGGGGACTCCGCACCAACGACGTGGGAGAATTACAACGTTCTTCGTCAGCACTTTCCTTCTGCGGAGCTCTGGGAGGAAGAAGACGCTGGCGACGACGTTGAAGACGACGAAGGCGATGCTTGGTCTTAAGGAGGGAGGAATGTCACACCTAACCAGCGGGTTAGTGTGTCTTAGAGCTGGCTGGTGGGCTCAGCCAGCTGGCCAGCCAAGTGGCTGCATGTGCGTGCGTTAAAGGGTGGCCGCCTGTGGCCGTGAGGGGTATGCGTGTGTTGACAATTCCTGTACCTAATCCTTCCTCTGCAATCCATCTTTGCTTCTTCCTCTCCACGCCATCTCCCCTCTCGTCCCGATCTGATCCCCTTCCCCTCTCTTCCTTCCTGGGGTGTTACATACTCCAACACCTTGGTTCATCCAAAACCCCTCCCGGACCACGCACCTTCATCCTCCCATCTTTCTTTGCATCCGTTTTCTCTCTTGTCTTCGCTGCCACTCCATCACCCCGGCCGCCTCGCCGCACCCATGCCGGAACTCGACGACTCCGTCCCCTCCAACGGTACACACGGGCTCCACACCGCTTCTCCTTTCACCGTCGTTCCACACCTCCTCCGTCCACCGCACAGGTACCATCCAACCCTACGTACTCACCATGTTCGACAAGTGTTGAGTGAAATGCCCATACTAGTTTCTTTCTACCTTTCTTCTTTCAAGCAATGGATTCGGATATGAAGTACGTATACACGCACTATGTTGAGTCGTCTGACGGCTCGTCCGACGGGGAGGACTACATGGATGAGACGACAATGATGCAGGCGGTCCTTGCAGACGAAAAACGTGCGGAAGAGCATGTTCTCAATTTCAAGAGATCGATCAAGGGTCAACGAGTGCTCAACCGCAACAGGGCGCGCGGCCATTTAACGTTGATGAACGACTACTTTGCCCCGGATGCACTATTCGCTAACAATTTTTGCCGCCACTTTCAGATGCAAAAAAATGTCTTCGATTATCTCTACCATTATGTCCGGTCCTTTGATGACTACTTCATCTTGAAGAAGGATGTCTGTGAAGGATTAGGTTCTCTGGTTATGGCATGGTTGCACTGTGAATGTTTGCATATGGCATGGGCGCTGATTCATGGGACGAATATCTACGGATGTCTGAAAGCACGTGTGAAGATGCCATGGTAAGATTTGCTACTGTCGTGCTCTAGGTGTTTGAACCTTAGTATCTGATAGAACCAATTGTTGTAGACACCGAGAGGATCTTGGCAATGTCTGAAGCTAGATGGTGGCCAAGTTTACTCGAGTCTCTTGACTACATGCATTGGAGATGAAAAAACTGCACAAAATCTATACAAGGGCAATATCAGGACCACGTTGAAGCCCACCATCATTCTTGATGCAGTTACATCACAGGGTCATTGGATTTGACGCACTTTTTTTGCATGCTCAGGTCTCATAATGACATCAATGCGCTGCAGCGATCATTATTGTTTGCTAGGCTGATTGAAGGGAATGCTCTTCGTTGCCACTATACTGTCAATGGGCATGAATACAACATGGATTATTGTCTGGTTGACGGTATCTATCCTCCATGTGCTACCTTTGTCAAGACCATCTCTGACCCACTTGGCCATAAAAAGTCTCACTTTGCCTCAATACAAGAAGCAGCTAGAAAGGATGTTGAGATGGCATTTAGAGTTATGCAAGCACGTTTTGCAGTTATTCATCGACGTGCTAAACGATGGGAACTAGAGACCTTGTGGGAGGTTGATAACATGTTGTGTGAACATGCACAACATGATCGTGAAAGGTGAGGGTGAGGATGGTGTCGTAACTCTTGAATTTAAGAACGTGGGTGGTCATATCAAAAATCCAGAGCAGAATCCGGCCACATTTGATGATTTTGTTCAAATGCATCAACAAATTCAAAATCGAGCAACTCATGAGCAACTGAAGAAAGATTCAGTTGACCATCTCTGGGTGGTTAAAGGGGACAACTAGTACATATGTGCTAGTTAAATTCAAGTTTGAACTACCATTTAAATACTTTGTTGATTGTAATATTTAAATTAGAACTACTGATGCATTTGAACATTTTTTAGCTTAACTGAAACTAGATATGCTGCTATTTTGAGCGTGCGGACTTTAAAAAGGTGGCATGCGTTTAGCTTTAGATGGTCAGCTCCTGTATCTGTATCAGTGTCCACGGATTGGTCCCCCGGTCCGCGGATGAATGCGGTGTCTGGTTTGCGTGTCAGTATCGGGGATCCCCTAAGGTAGCTAACCTTATGCCGAGTGGTATGCATTTTCTCATGTCTAACTAGTGCAGCACAATCACATCTAAAATTGATGCACAAGGTCCTTTTTATCCAATTGGCGTATCGAAATGAAAGGAAGGAGCGAACTGAGCATAGCTCGGATGGTAATGTTTCTTGTGGTAGAATTAGCCCATCAAGGTAAGTTCCAGAATTGCCACTAGTGTTCGCATTTTTCAGGATCTATTTTAGATTTTGCATCATTTTGTATTCAGTGGGAGGAGACGTTCCCGTCAACTATAAGCTGTTTGTGATGACTTTTTCAATCTCAATATGTTATGCCAGCTCAGTATCTCAAGGTGCTCATAAAATAGGGTGTGCATGTGTGCATTCATAGAGGTTAATGTATGTGCGTGTATATGAGTATCTATGATTGCATCGTGTTAAAAACTCAAATAAATGACAAAGAGGGACCAAGCCAAACCAAAATGGCACCGTCTCATGTTTTCCTAGAAAAAATCTACAACATATCATACACTAATATTAAGATTATACCAATTACATTTGATCTTTTCAGCGACACGATACAAGGATACACATAACCAAAAAATACTGAACAAAGAAGGAAAAATAAAGCAAGTCATCGCGATGAACGACACATAACAAGCAAACAAACATCAACACCATCCATCATCGTTGGCAATGCAGAATGTGTAGGAAAGGTTCTCCGATAAGAAACACCTTAGGAAGGGGACGAAGCTCAAGTGCCACCGTCGTCATATCCAACCAATGAATATCAAATCTTGGGTTTTTACCTCGAAGAGCACATCTATGAAATCTTCAAAGCAATGCCCTCAATAAGGAAATATCGCATAAACGCCGCCATTGCTAGGTGCAGCCTTCAAAGGTTAGATCTAAGGTTTTCACCTCAAAGCTTGAGGCCTAATACTCAGAAGAGCACCACCAAACCAAAGACACCATGTGTTGCCTCCACCCTTTGTTGAGAACATGATGCATCATAGAGGGACAAACCCACACAACACGATCAAGGGAAATCGAAGTCGGGAGGGATTGAACCCATATTGGGTTCTAGCCATGCATGGAAAAATTCTTTGAAGACCAAATCATCCGCCATAGCCTTTTGTCCTTCCAATGGTTCACAAGTTTGAGGCTGGCCTCTTTTCATTGTACATCACTCTCCACCAATGGTTTTACTTATATGATTGCACTTATGTTGACTTTCCCTTTTCCGTGGGACGTTGATTGTAAAATGGCAATTCATAGAAACATAAATTAATGTCAGTATCAATTATCTTGTTTTAAGTGCTTACCCATCTGAATATATTTCAAACTCTTGACATCCACACAACACAAGGCTAAAACTGCACTATCACACCCTTGGATCCAGAGTCGCCGCTCCGACTAGACCCACTCGCAGGAGTCACAACATGACATGACATGAATGCCACATAGTCCTTTATACATGAGGCACCTACCCGTAGACCATGGATGCGGCGCCAAACATCCGAGGCAACCACTTGATTTAACACCCGAACTGACCTCTCAAGTCACATTGATCGGGACTGTGACCTAGCTACCCTCATAGCATGAGGTCATCTCCCAACAAATGCAGCCACAGACTGAACACATGGATCCATTCATCCTAGATTGCCACCTCTACACATATCTAATGCTCGAAACTGGCGCCCTGACATCCACTGCCCCCGAGCATGAAGCGGGCCTACACACTATCTGTAGCTCTACCATCCCACAAGGTTAGAGACTCCAAGGCAATGCCTCCAAAAAAGGTAGCACATCGGTGTCGCCGCCGCTCGCTCCGCATGATCTTGGGTTTACACCGAGAAATCACAGGACACACCTGGCAGTAAAGGGAAGTAGCTCCACGATGAGGCCTTTAAGAAGGAGTATAGCGATCCGAGGTGCCCTCGCCATCAACACCAACATGGGTAGGTGCAGGACTTTTGCCTGGATTAACATCACCACGGCCTCAAAAAGGAGACTGGACCATAGGTTTGCAAGAACCAGAGAGGAGTGTCGCACTGCTTACCACCGCTGATGCTCCGCCATCCACACGACCATAAGCACCGCACATGAACCTCCTCTTGAGAACTGGTCCAACATTCTGTTTCAACTCGATCTAGATCCTCAACTTCACATCCGAGCAGTAGGACCACCACCAGCGGTTTCCATGGACAAAGCACTTCGCCCAAAGGCGCCCACAATCATGTAGCCCATGACCTAGCATGGCTCTAGGTGTAGTTGCCAGATGCACCGGTGACTGTAGCTTCCTGTGTAGGGCGAGAAATTCGAGGAGAGTAGGAGCAATGATGGTCGCAACCGTGTCCAAAAGCCCGAGAAGGTGCATCCTAGCCCACCATCATGTGTGGCAGCAATCGTCGTATCAAGAATCACCGCCAACCAACAAATCCACCATGAGCTCAACCTGTGCTTTCATCAAAGGCAGGGGCACCGCCATTGCGGTGAGGCCCACAACAACATCGGAGGAGAATAGGCTCTGAAGGGGAGACCTGCTGGTGGCGACTAGAGTTTGCTCCTGGTCTGCTCTGGAGGAGCGAGAGGGGAGCCTTTCTTTGAACAGGCTCCAATATCGATTATCTTGCTTCCATCAAAACAAGCTTTACCTTTGTGCATATCATAGTGATGCGGTTCGACCTGAGGCCCTTCCCAACGCTCCACGGTGTACAAGTGCTATGTATGCTACATAATCAGAAAAAATGATATGGCAAAGCAATTAAGGAAGAGAGAGCACTTTGATAACTCCAGGAAGAAACAATGCCACGCGTGAACCATACAAAATACTTAAACGAAGGAAGCTCAAGAAAGCATGGAAGAGTTTAATTGCTAAGTAATTAAATGAATGGAGTTTAGCTACAACAAGTTAAGCGCATATGAATTGGATAAATTATTTGCTAACTCTTTAATGCACTTACCACTTAGCATCTCACCTAGAGGATATCATGCATGTTCACCAAAGAAATAAAGTTGATGTGGCACCGCAAATAATGATGCGCGAGAGAATACTCCAGTAGCATATTATGATACAGTATTATAACACATCAGCATAAGAAATATTAATGTGAAATAAATCACCATCACATCTTGCATTTAGATTTTATGAATAAATAAACGAGGTAAGGACATCTCCAACGCAAGCACCCAAACAGACAAAGTATTTGTCTGACACCGATACGGAGCCGGCCATCAAACTTGCCCCAAACCACCACCCGCGATACAAACAAAATTTAAACCAGACAGACAAGTACCGTGCAAACACGATGGGCTTCATGCAAAAGGAAATAAGTTCGATACAATCTACATATACCGGGCAAAACTTGGTCCGTTTAACTAAAACTTAGAAAAGACTAATTTGTAGAGGATGGTGACCTTGTTTGCCTGGCCCGGCTGTCCGGTACCACCTCCGTCACCGTCAGTGCCTTTGTTGAAGTCAGAGTCGCCGAGGAGGTCCTTCTAGCGGCCGAAGGGCACAGGGACGCGCCAGCCTTGCCTGAGCGCCGACTGGTTCTCGCAGAGGAGCCACTCGGCTTCTTCTTGCGTTGACGGGGGAGTCGTCGTTAAGTGACCATTCCTCCCCGAGCTAGGCGAGCTCCTCGGCGGAGTGGCGCAGCCGTCATGCTAACATCTCTGTAGTGGTCACTGACCTGGCCGAGGCATCTGCAAGGTCGTGATCCATGTGGACTGATACATCTCCAATGTATCTATAATTTTTGATTGTTCCATGCTATTATATTACCCGTTTTGGATGTTTATGGGCTTTACTTTACACATTTATATCATTTTTGGGACTAACCTACTAACCGAAGGCCCAGCCCATATTGCTGTTTTCTTGCCTATTTCAGTGTTTCGAAGAAAAGGAATATCAAATGGAGTCCAAACGGAATGAAACCTTCGGAAAAATTATTTTTGCAACAGAAGCAATCCCGGGAACTTGGAGTGCAAGCCAGGGAAGCGTCGAGGAGGCCACGAGATAAGGGGGCGCGCCCACCCTCCTGGGCGCGCCCTCCACCCTCATGGGCCCCTCGAGGCTCCCCCGACTGACTTCTTTTGCCTATATATTCCCATATACCCTAAAAACATCAAAGAACACAATAGATCGGGAGTTCCGCCGCCGCAAGCCTCTGTAGCCATCAAAAACCTCTCGGGAGCCCGTTCCAGCACCCTGCCGGAGGGGGGATCCCTCACCGGTGGCCATCTTCATCATCCCGGCGCTCTCCATGATGAGGAGGGAGTAGTTCACCCTCGGGGCTGAGGGTATGTACCAGTAGCTATGTATTTGATCTCTCTCTCTCTCTCTCTCTCGTGTTCTCTCTATGGCATGATCTTGATGTATCACAAGCTTTGCTATTATAGATGGATCTTATGATGTTTCTCCCCCTCTACTCTCTTGTAATGGATTGAGTTTTCCCTTTGAAGTTATATTATCGGATTGAGTCTTTAAGGATTTGAGAACACTTGATGTATGTCTTGCCGTGCTTATCTGTAGTGACAATGGGATATCACGTGATCCACTTGACGTATGTTTTGGTGATCAACTTGCGGGTTCCGCCCATGAACCTTTGCATAAGGGTTGGCACCCATTTTCATCTTGACTCTCGAGTAGAAACTTTAGGGCCCTCTTTGAAGTACTTTGTGTTGGTTGAATAAATGAACCTGAGATTGTGTTATGCATATCGTATAATCGTGCCCACGGATACTTGAGGTGACAATGGAGTATCTAGGTGACATTAGGGTTTTGGTTGATTTGTGTCTTAAGGTGTTATTCTAGTATGAACTCTATGATAGATTGAACGAAAGAATAGCTTCATGTTATTTTACTATGGACTCTTGAATAGATAGAGCAGAAAGGATAACTTTGAGGTGGTTTCGTACCCTACCATAATCTCTTCGTTTGTTCTCTACTATTAGTGGCTTTGGAGTGACTCTTTGTTGCATGTTGAGGGATAGTTATATGATCCAATTATGTTATTATTGTTGAGAGAACTTGCACTAGTGAAAGTATGAACCCTATGCCTTGTTTCCTACCATTGCAATACCGTTTACGCTCACTTCTATCATTAGTTAACTTGCTGTTTTTATAATTTCATATTACAAAAACCTATATCTACTATCCATATTGCACTTGTATCACCATCTCTTCGCCGAAAGAGTGCGCCTATACAATTTACCATTGTATAGGGTGTGTTGGGGACACAAGAGACTCTTTGTTATTTGGTTGCAGGGTTGTTTGAGAGAGACCATCTTCATCCTACGCCTCCCACGGATTGATAAACCTTAGTTCATCCACTTGAGGGAAATTTGCTACTGTCCTACAAACCTCTGCACTTGGAGGCCCAACAACATCTATAAGAAGAAGGTTGTGTAGTAGACATCAAGCTCTTTTCTGGCGCCATTGCCGGGGAGGCGAGGTAAGCGGCACTAACACCCCATTAACTAAGCTCTTTTCTGGTGCCGTTGCCGGGGAGGTGAGTGCTTGAAGGTATATCTTTATATCTTGCAATCGAATCTTTTTGTTTCTTGTTTTATCACTAGTTTAGTCTATAAAAGAAAACTACAAAAAGAATGGAATTGAGTTTGTCTCATATTCTTCATCTTTTTAATATCTTTCGTGAGAATGATGGAAAGGAAAATTGTGCTCAAGTGCTAGAAGAAGAATGCATTAAAATGTTTGGTACTAGATCTTTGTATGATGAGCATGATTGCAATGTTGTTAGTTTGAATTCCTTGAATATCCATGATGCTAATGATATGCAAAGCCACAAGCTTGGGGATGCTATGTTTGAGGAAGATGATATGTTTAGGACCCCAAGTTTTGATGAGAATATTTATTATGATGAAAGCATGCCTCCTATTTTTGATGATTATATTGATGAAAGTGGATTTGGAGAGGTCATGACTTTATTTAGTGATGAATCCACTATTTCGGAGGAGGTCCCAATTGATTATGAGAACAATGTTGCTATCTATGATGATTATTGTGATGACTTGTATGCTATTAGGAATAATGATAACCATGAAACTTGTCATCATGACTTTAATTTTCAATTGGATTATGCCTCACATGATAGTTATTTTGTTGAGTTTGCTCCCACTACTATTCATAAGAAGAATTTTGCTTATGTGGAGAGTAGTAAATTTTCTATGCTTGTAGATCATGAAAAGAATGCTTTAGGTGCTGGTTATATTGTTTAATTCATTCATGATGCTACTGAAAATAATTATGAGGGAGGAACATATGCTTGTAGGAATTGCAATAATGTCAAGTTTTCCCTCTATGTGTTAAAAATCCTGAAGCTGCGCTTGTTTTGCCTTCCTATGCTAGTTGATTGTTGTTTCCATAAGTTGTTTTCTCACAAAATCCCTATGCATAGGAAGAGGGTTAGACTTAAATGTGCTAGTCATATGCTTCATGATGCTCCCATTATGTTTCAATTCTTATCTTTTATGTGAGCATCATTGTCATCATCATGCCTAGCTAGAAAGGCATTAAAGAAAAGCGCTTGTTGGGAGACAATCCAATATTTATCCTTACTGTTTTTGTATGTCCACATGATTATGCTACTGTAGTAATCATGTTTTATAACTTTTGTTTCAATAAAGTGCCAAGTAAGACCTTTACGATAGCTTACGGTGATAGTTGTGTTAATCCTGCTGAGAATCAGAAACTTTTGCACCCAGTAAATTAGTTTTGGTAATTCACACAAACGTTATCTTGATCTTATTATTTTTCTCTAGATTGGTACACAAATTTCTTAGGACTTCCTAATTTGGTAGAATTTTAGGAGTTACAGAAGTATACATTTGATACAGGTTACTACAAACTGTTCTGTTTTTGACAGATTCTGTTTTCTATGTGTTGTTTGCTTATTTTGATGAATCTATGAGTAGTATCGGAGGGTATGAACCATAGATAAGTCTGAATATAGTAGATATTACACCAATATGAATTTAGAATGAGTTCATTACAGTACCTAAGTGGTTGTTTTATTTTCTTATACTAACGGAGCTTACGAGTTTTCTGTTGAGTTTTCTGTTGTGAAGTTTTCAAGTTTTGGGTAAAGATTCGATGGACTATGGAATAAGGAATGGCAAGAGCCAAAGCTTGGGGATGACCAAGGCACCCCAAGGTAATATTCAAGGAAAACCAAGAGCCTAAGCTTGGGGATGCCCCAGATGGCATCCCCTCTTTCGTCTTCGTTCATCGATAACTTTACTTGGAGCTATATTTTTATTCGCCACATGATATGTGTTTTGCTTGGAGCGTCTTGTATGATATTTGTATTTGCTTTTTAGTTTTCCACAATCATCCTTTCTGTACACACCTTTTGGGAGAAGCCCACTTGATTGGAATCTATTAGATTACTCTATGTGCTTCACTTATATCTTTTGAGCTAGATAGTATTCGCTCTAGTGCTTCACTTATATCTTTTAGAGCACGGCGGTGGCTTAATTTTGAAGAAATTGTTGATCTCTCATGCTTCACTTATATTATTTTGAGAGTCTTTTAGAACAGCATGGTATTTGCTATGGTTATAAATTTGGTCCTAGAATGATGAGCATCCAAGTTGGGTATAATAAAAATTATCATAGAAACTGCATAAAACACTAGGATCAATTTGATGCTTGATAATTGTTTTGAGATATAGAGGTGGTAATGTTAGAGTCATGCTAGTGGGTAATTATGAAATTGAGAAATACTTGTGTTGAAGTTGGCAAGTCCCGTAGCATGCACGTATGGTAAAAGTTGTGTGACAAATTTGTTGCATGGGGTGCTCTTTTAATTGTCTTCCTTATGACTGGAGGTCGGGATCGCGCGATGGTTAACTCCTACCAACCCTTCCCCTAGGAGCATGCGTAGTAGTATTTTGCTTCGAGGACAAGTAGACTTTTGCAATAAGTATATGAGTTCTTTATGACTAATGTGAGTCCATGGATATACGCACACTCACCCTTCCACTTTGCTAGCCTCTATTGTGCCGCGCAACTTTCGCCGGTATCATGCACCCATTATTTACCTTCCTCAAAATAGCCACCATACCTACCTATTATGGCATTTCCATAGCCATTCCGAGATATATTGCCATGCAACTTTCCACCGTTCCGTTATTATGACACGCTCCATCACTGTCATATTGCTCTTTGCATGATCATGTAGTTGACATCGTATTTGTGGCAAAGCCACCTTCATAATTTTCATACATGTCGCTCTTGATTCATTTCATATCCCGGTACACCGCTAGAGGCATTCATATAGAGTCATATCTTGTTCTAGTTTTGAGTTGTAATTCTTGAGTTGTAAATCCATAAAAGTGTGATGATCTTTATTATTAGAGCATTGTCCCAGTGAGGAAAGGATGATGAAGACTATGATTCCACCACAAGTCGGGATGAGACTTCGGACTTTATAAAAAAAAGAAAAAAAAGACCAAAAAAAAAAGAGAAATGTCGAAGAAAAAAAGAGAAAAGAAAAAAAGAAGAAAAAAGAGAAAATTATATATAATGAGAGAAAAAGAGAGAAGGGACAATGTTACTATCCTTTTTACCACACTTGTGCTTCAAAGTAGGACCATGATCTTCATGATAGAGAGTCTCCTATGTTGTCACTTTCATATACTAAGTGGGAATTTTTCATTATAGAACTTGGCTTGTATATTCCAATGATGGGCTTCCTCAAAACGCCCTAGGTCTTCGTGAGCAAGCAAGTTGGATGCACACCCACTTAGTTTCTTTCGTTGAGCTTTCATATATTTATAGCTCTAGTGCATATGTTGCATGACAATCCCTACTCACTCACATTTATATCTATTGATGGGCATCTCCATAGCCCGTTGATACGCCTAGTTGATGTGAGACTATCTTCTCCCTTTTTGTCCTCACAACCACCACCATATACCACCATAGTGCTATGTCCATGGCTTGCGCTCATGTATTGCGTAAGAGTTGAAAAACCTGAAGTGCGTTAAAAAGTATGAACCAATTGCTTGGCTGAAACCGGAGTTGTGCATGATGGGAGTATTTTGTGTAATGAAAATGAAGCATGACCTAACTATATGATTTTGTAGGGATAAGCTTTCTTTGGCTATGCTATTTTGATAGGACATGATTATCTGTTAGTATGCTTCGAAGCATTATTATTTTTTATGTTTTATAAGATTTTATTTTGAATCATTTGGATCTGAACATTCATGCCACAATAAAGAAAATTACATTGAGAATTATGCTAGGTAGCATTCTACATCAAAAATTCTGTTTTTATCATTTACCTACTCGAGGACGAGCATGAATTAAGCTTGGGGATGCTTGATATGTCTCCAACGTATCTATAATTTTTTATTGTTCCATGCTATTATATTACCCGTTTTGGATGTTTATGGGCTTTACTTTACACATTTATATCATTTTTGGGACTAACCTACTAACCGGAGGCCCAGCCCATATTACTGTTTTTTGCCTATTTCAGTGTTTCGAAGAAAAGGAATATCAAATGGAGTCCAAACGGAATGAAACCTTCGGAAAAGTTATTTTTGGAACAGAAGCAATCCCGGGAACTTGGAGTGCAAGCCAAGTAAGCGTCGAGGAGGCCACGAGATAGGGGGGCGCGCCCACCCCCTGGGCGCGCTCTCCACCCTCGTGGGCCCCTCGAGGCTCCCCCGGCCGACTTCTTTCACCTATATATTCCCATATACCCTAAAAACATCGAAGAACACAATAGAGTTCCACCGCCGCAAGCCTCTGTAGCCACCAAAAACCTCTCGGGAGCCCGTTCCGGCACCCTGCCGGAGGGGGGATCCCTCACCGGTGGCCATCTTCATCATCCCGGCGCTTTCCATGACGAGGAGGGAGTAGTTCACCCTCGGGGCTGAGGGTATGTACCAGTAGCTATGTGTTTGATCTCTCTCTCTCTCTCTCGTGTTCTCTCTATGGCACGATGTTGATGTATCACGAGCTTTGCTATTATAGTTGGATCTTATGATGTTTCTCCCCCTCTACTCTCTTGTAATGGATTGAGTTTTCCCTTTGAAGTTATCTTATCAGATTGAGTCTTTAAGGATTTGAGAACACTTGATGTATGTCTTGCCGTGCTTATCTGTGGTGACAATGGGATATCACGTGATCCACTTGACGTATGTTTTGGTGATCAACTTGCGGGTTTCGCCCATGAACCTTTGCATAACGGTTGGCACACATTTTCGTCTTGACTCTCCGGTAGAAACTTTGGGGCACTCTTTGAAGTACTTTGTGTTGGTTGAATAAATGAATCTAAGATTGTGTGATGCATATCGTATTATCATGCCCACGGATACTTGAGGTGACAATGGAGTATCTAGGTGACATTAGGGTTTTGGTTGATTTGTGTCTTAAGGTGTTATTCTAGTATGAACTCTATGATAAATTGAACGGAAAAAATAGCTTCATGTTATTTTACTACGGACTCTTGAATAGATAGAACAGAAAGGATAACTTTAAGGTGGTTTCGTACCCTACCATAATCTCTTCGTTTGTTCTCTGCTATTAGTGGCTTTGGAGTGACTCGTTGTTGCATGTTGAGGGATAGTTATATGATCCAATTATGTTATTATTGTTGAGAGAACTTGCACTAGTGAAAGTATGAACCCTATGCCTTGTTTCCTACCATTGCAATACCGTTTACGCTCACTTTTATCATTAGTTAACTTACTGTTTTTATAATTTCAGATTACAAAAACCTATATCTACTATCCATATTGCACTTGTATCACCATCTCTTCGCCGAACTAATGCACCTATACAATTTACCATTGTATTGGGTGTGTTGGGGATACAAGAGACTCTTTGTTATTTGGTTGCAGGGTTGTTTGAGAGAGACCATCTTCATCCTACACCTCCTATGGACTGATAAACCTTAGGTCATCCACTTGAGGAAAATTTGCTACTATCCTACAAACCTCTGCACTTGGAGGCCCAACAACATCTACAAGAAAAAGGTTGTGTAGTAGACATCATGGACCCAGGCTGGCGCGACGTCGGACTTCGCAAGTGCCTCCTGGCGTACCGCGTTACGCCGCTCCCTCCACACCGCCTCCCTAATCGCCCTCTCCTTCATCGTCCTGATGCTCCACTACGAGGAGCCACCGCCACCGCAACCGAGGGCCTTCGCAACCACGGGGGGAACCTCCTCCTTCACGGCCTTGCCGCAGCAGATGCAACACGATGGTGACGTTGTCTCGTCGACGCGGGCATATCTGATGTGCGACGGCGGCGCCAGCTCCTCCTTCACGCGGTGTCCGATTTGGACGCCGCGGTTGCATCGGGGAGGGAGGCTTCGGCTTGATGTGGCGGAGAGGCGGTGAAGCCTACTCCGCCTTGACGCGGTGGAGAGACGGCGACGCCAGCTCCGCCTTGACATGATGGAGCGGCAGCGAGGGCTGCGCAAAACCGCGGTCCCTGAGCAACCGCTCGAGAAGGAGCTCTGGATGCGTCTGATACTCATCGTGGCGGACGTTTGGACTGCCGCAAACCTCCCTCTTGTTTGATCCGGTTTGCGGGAATTTAGACGCACGGACGTGTCCGTAGATCAATGCGGCACTGCGTTGGATAACTTGAATTGTACGGACGTTTACAGATGTTTTGAGGATCCGCTTTGGAGATGCCCTCAAAATGACACTATTGTATTGTATGGTAATATGCAATGGTGAAGTAGTATGACAGGTCAATATCACGAGCACCATACTAGAGTTAATCGCAGTTCATATATCAGTATCATGTGCGAGAGGTCTTAGAGCAACTCCAACAGGGCGACCTATTTCGTCCGCCGCCGCCCGCTTGGGTCCGCGCGGACAAAAGAGGAGGCCCGACGCGCCGACCCAAACCCAAAACGCGTCCGCACGGACGCAGAGCGGACGCCACGCGCACCTTCTCGGTGTCCGCCGCGGCCCCATCTGGCGGTCGCCCAACTACCCGCCACCTCGCCGGTCAGCTTAATTTATGACCCCGAGCCCACGCGTCAGCGACGACGGTCGTCCTTTTTTAAGCCAACCGTGTAGCAGGACCGTCCTCATCCAGTTCCCGTCCCCATCTAGGCCACACTCTCTCCCCCATCGCCAGCAAGCAAACCCTAGCCAACCCTAGCCACCCCAGCCGTCCAAATGGGGCTCTTCTTCGGCGTCGGCAGCAGCAGCAAGTCGAAGGGCAAGGCCCCCGCCGCCCCCTTCCCCGCGGAGTTCACTCCGCCTCCGCCTGCACCGGCTTGTCGGCAGAGGCAACGGGTGAACGTGCCCGTGCACCAGGCGGAGTGGGACTGGCGCCACCGCGTGCCTCTACCGTACCCCGACGTGACCCTGCCGCATGACTGGCATCTGGACCCGGAGATGATCCGAGTGCCGGCGGCGCCGCGGTCGGCTAGTGCGCACGCGAAGGAGGTGCGTCGCCGGCGGGCGCTCCTGACGCCGGAGCAGCGCCGCGACCAGGCCTACGCCTTCGACTCGCCCAACTGGGCGCGCTGGCTCGCCTTCGAGCACGAGGAGGCGAGGCAACGCGGCGTGTGCGGGGTCGACCACAACTTGCCGTCGCCGCGGCTCATTGTCCGGGAGGAAGACCAGGCGGCAGAGGATGCCTACCAGGTGGCCCTTGCGGCTGTCTACCGGGAGAGTGAGGAGGACGAGCGACGCAGGGCGGTGGCGGCAGAAGAAGAAGAAGCTCGGTACGAGGCGGCCATGGCGCAGGCCATGGCCCTCTCTGCGGTCGGCGACTGCGTGGTGCCGCCGGTGGCCCCGCCGCCCCTTCCCGCCGCCTCGCCAAAGCCGAGCTGCAGCCGGAGTCGGAGCCCATCGAGCGCTACTCCTGGACGGAAGTAGTGCGCGAGTGGGTCAGCGCGCCGCCGGTCTGGTTGGGGGCGACGCCGGGGCAAGAGGCGGCGTACCTCGAGCACTGGCGGCAGATCCGGGTGGCTGAAGAGCGCCACGACTGTGAGTACCTCGAGATGCTCGAGCGCGACGCCGAGGCCGAGGAAGAGGCGCGCCAGGCCACGGCGGCCCAGGCTGCGGCACTGCCAGCGGCGGCACAGCCCACGCCCGACATGGCCGCACTCTGGAACACGGCGTTCGGCTGGGCCGGTCCCGCGCCGACGCTCATCGACCTCACAGACCCCAAGGATGACGACGACGACGCCTAGGGCAGCACGGCGGCACGTAGTTTTTAGTTTGTTTTAATTTTTATTACATGCTAATGTTGACGCGTGGACTCTCGCCGGCCTTCGTGGCCGGTTTTAATGTTTAATTAATTTTGTTTTTTGTTAAATATGCATGCATTCAAATTTTTTTACGTCGTCCAAATGGGTCGCGTCAGCGTTGGGCGCATGTGCCGACCCAAACGCGGAAGCGGACGCTCGTGTTCGCCTGGCCGATCCAAACAAATAAAAAAAGGACAAAATCACCGTCCGTTTGGGTCGGTCCGTTGAAGTTGCTCTTACTAGATAAATCTTATCTTTTTCAGGAAGGGTCATCAACGACTCTAGATTGATGCGACTGCCATTTTCCAAGAAGGACGCAACGCCCGCGTGCAGACAGTGCCACCTCGTTTCACTACTAGTCGTGCAAAATAATAGATGAGATTCTGCACATGTTTGCTCGTACGTAGGCAGAACGGACAACGGAGGGGCTGAGATGAGACCAGAGTAGTTGCCTGGAAGACGAGAGAGCTCAGGCAACAATATCGTGTGACGACGCAAGAAGAAAATCGGCGGCGGTCCACATGCACTCGTCACTGTCAGGCCAATGTCATAGCTTCTCCTGTTCGTCGCTTTGTGGCTGTGAGCGGAAGCTGCTGGTGTAAGGTCAAGACATTTTACATGCTATAGTGGTTCGTGCATGTACTACAACACGTGCAACATTGACTGACCAGGCCGCCCAGGAAAGCAACAAGTGAGAAAAGAGACTCTATTTTTGCTTTTTGGGACGTGTTTGCTTATCGGCGTTCATTTTCATGGGTCGTACGGGGTGGGGTGAACGTTGCAGGCTTATCACGGTCTGGGTCAGTGATAACAGTGTAAAAAAAATGAAATGCACATATAGTTTGGTTACATACATAATGGTTGGTGGGTTCTGTTGTATTAATGGTGTCTCGTTTAGCTTGGCGACTTCTTACATGTTCTATGAGAGAAGCATGTAGAAGAAATCTTTCTCACCCCATGATCCGCTAGGCTGCATGAGTGAAAACAACCGAATCGGCTGTTCCTTCTCAGTCAGCCTGGGTCAACGCCGTTTTAAGAACTGTGCGAGCCAGCATGTGAGCTCAATGCAAATCAGTACTTGTTAGATTCTGATAGCAAAAAAATGATTAGCTTGGTTCACTTGGTTTGGTTGGGTAGCTGAGAAATGTCTTTCAGCAATCTTGCACAACCTGCGGTTATACATGTTCTGAACGACTTGCTAGCGGAAGTAAGCACGTAGCACCATAGAGATATACACAAATCATCGCAAAATAAAAAGGGGGATATACAAAAAGATTAGATTGCTAGTAAATGAAACGAAAAAATGAATTAGAGCAAAAGAAGGTAAAAATAGGAAAGATCTGTAGCAAACCATGGCATTTCCTATTCAGCGCGCGTCGCGCCGGTTAAAGGCACCAGCGCAAATGGGCACACGCCCCTCCACCTCCATTGCTACTGCATGGGCTGGCCCATTAAAAGTACACAAGGGAAATTCGATCGCTGGTCTTAGGAAGCTTCCCAGGTGTTTTTTTAGATATTGTATTTTCCTTCTGGACCGTTTTTGTTTTGGTTTTTTCTTTCTATCTACATTTTTTTTCCTTTTTTCTTTTCTTTTCTTACTTTTACTACTTCTTCTTTTTCAAAATGCACGAAATTTATTCAATATAGATGAACTTTTTCCAGAATCTATGAACTTTTTTCCAAAATTGATGAACCTTTTCCAAATTTGCGAACTTTTTCTCAAATTTGGATTTTTTTTCTTAATTATTATTTTCAAAGTGGATGGTTTTTTAAAAATTTGTGAACTTTTTCCAAAATCAATGAACTTTTTGAAAATAGTTGAACTTTTTATCAAAACCTTAAACTTTTTTCAAATTGATTATTTTCTTTCGAAATCAATGAATTTTCAAATTCACATTTTTTTTTGAATTCCATTAACTTTTTATTATTCGCAAGGTTTTTTGTTGAAAAAAATATTGCTTTTCCCAAAAGTCTACAGTTAACTGGTCGACTGTTGGTCGGTCGACCGTTGACCAAGTTGCGTGTGAAATGCTAATCGGCCATGGCCCACAAGCTTTATGTTCGGGCACCAGTTCTGCAACCGGGTGGTTGAGGCGTCGGTTAGGAGCACTCGCAAACTTTAGTCCATCCGCCCATTCCATACATTAGAGCCCAAAACCTGAAATAAAAAAAAATACATTCACGGGCTGTCCCATAGGCGCCCATGATGGTATCATTTTTGGGGTAGAGCCCACGGTGGTAACTAAATATGCTTCAAGTGAGATTTCATGCCTCGTCAATATTTGGCCCATTTCCAGTCATACAAATATAGTATGTCTAGCGTGCAAATCTTTACTCTTTGCGGCAAATCCCAATCGAACGGATAGGCTGGGCCAGCCCATGCACAAAGTTCAGCGCAAATTAGGATCGAGTGTCTACACTGTCGGGCTATTGACTATAGCGGACCTTGGGCCCCTGAAGCAACCGGTACTACTATAGGGAACCTGGCTAACTATACCACTTTCAGAAATATAATTTGAGAATTTTCTTAAACAGAAGTATATTTTAAAATTTTGGTCATATTTGCAAAAAAGCAAACAATTTTTAAATGTTCCATTCTACAAAAATGTCATTTTTTGAATATTATGAGCACTTTTCCAAAAACACTAGCAAATTTTGAAAATCCAAATATTGTTTACAAACTGGAGCAACTTTTGAAATTTTTCAAAGGTTTTTCCAAAAAAAGTCTTTTTTTGATATTTAGAAGATTTTTTTTTTGAAAAAGAGCGAACATATTTTCAAGTTCCACAATTTTTTTTAAACAAGCACATTTTATAAAATTGTTATTTTCCAAGAAGATGAACATTATATTTTGAAACAAGAACAATTTTTGAAAATTTAGATTTTTTTAAAAAATAAAAGTTTAAAAATATGAACAATTGTTGAAGGGAAAAGCTAATTTCCTGCCGGCAGGAATTTTACAACAGATCCGCACGACATGGATTCCGTTTATTCTGGATCGAACGGTAGCTGATAGTTCTCAAGCGAACCGCCCGTTTTTTCTTATCCTCGCGTCTTTCTCTCGCCGATATTTTCTCTCGATCCCGTATTTCTCTCGCAGTTCTCTTCCCCGTCCCGTTTTTCTCTTGCACAACCGTTCTCTTTCAAAGAAGAAGAAAAAAATGCATTCCTAGGATTTGAAAAAGAGCGAACATATTTTCAAGTTCCAATTTTTTTTAAACAAGCACATTTTATAAAATTGTTATTTTCCAAGAAGATGAACATTATATTTTGAAACAAGAACAATTTTTGAAAATTTAGATTTTTTAAAAAAATAAAAGTTTAAAAATATGAACAATTGTTGAAGGGAAAAGCTAATTTCCTGCCGGCAGGAATTTTACAACAGATCCGCACGACATGGATTCCGTTTATTCTTGATCGAACGGTAGCTGATAGTTCTCAAGCGAACCGCCCGTTTTTTCTTATCCTCGCGTCTTTCTCTCGCCGATATTTTCTCTCGATCCCGTATTTCTCTCGCAGTTCTCTTCCCCGTCCCGTTTTTCTCTTGCACAACCGTTCTCTTTCAAAGAAGAAGAAAAAAATGCATTCCTAGGATTTGAACACAAGCCCTCATCAAAGATAAGCCATTGCCCTTCTACCAACCGAGCTAGGCCAGCTTCTACGTACTCCCTCCGTTTCTAAATATTTGTCTTTCTAGACATTTCAAATGACTACTATATACGGATGTATGTAGACATATTTTAGAGTGTAGATTCATTCATTTTGCTCCGTATGTAGTCACTTGTTGAAATGCCTAGAAAGACAAGTATTTAGGAACGGAGGGAGTATATAATAAGAAAGACAGTTTTTTAAGCGAGCGGCGTAACTGAGAGCGAGACCATCTGGACACGTAATCCTGGTCGTAGGTCCTCCTCTGGGGATCTGAGCTAGTGGGACCGTCAGGAGAGATACGCGTCTCAGGAAAAGGGTTCGACCGCCCAAATACGACGAGGAACAGTGATGTACGATCGTCCCTGGGTCGCGTTTTTGAAAACAAAGTGACGGCGACGAGCAGAGCCGTGGCTCGCGTCCGTTTGCGAAAATTGTGCGTGGATCAGATAGGTGTACGCGTCGTTGGCTCGAAAATAGCGCCGTCATGGGTGGTCAGTAATTGTTGACACTTTGACCTTTCAGCACGCAGCGGAAGGCGAAAAAATGGCGGCGGCTAGCAATATGGGAGAAGGCGCCTCCCTGCCCGACAGCGGACTCGAGTTTCTACTGGATCCGGTTGATAGATAATTGCTCTGTCCTACTCTTTTGTTCTTTCTTCCTGCAGCCGCGCGAGCGGATTATGGCGACAACGGGCCTTTGATTTCTAGAGCATGCTGTAAGTTTCCGCTGAGAGAGGCGATTGCATAAGTGGGACAGCCAGATCCGTTGGTGTCAAGGGGCATCGTGCCGTCGGCTAAGGCTGATGCCGACTTCTCCTGCACGGTTGTGGTTGGACACCTCGGCGGCGCTGCTGAGCGCGGCGGCAAGAAGAAAGAGTCGCCAACCCAGTCCGTGAAATCGACCGGGAAGGTGAACTCAGAGGCGCCGGGGTGGACCAGAAGGTAAAAATGAAATTAGTGTTCTTTCTGACGGGATGATTTTGATTTTTGCAAGTAATGTCACATATTTTCTGTGTATGTCAATGGATGCATCAGGCTATGATTACTTGTGTCAGCTGGTTGTACTCCTAATTTTTATGATAATTCATGTGTACAATTAGCATAGATTGCTATCATGATCGAGTGATATACCATTGTATATGGAAGACGAATGCAACATCTAAAACATCTGAATATGATTTCAGGGTGAGAGTTGGCCGTGCACCTCTGCATAGGGCACCCTGCCCTGGTAGAGTCACTCTACTGGAAGAAACAATCCGGAGGTACGCTGATAAACCATCGGACAATGTTGTGAAACCAGAGATTGGGATGAGTTTTGACTCCCTGGGAATTGGGAAAGCCTACGATATTATTCAGTGGTTGAACTTCTGAAGTGTGAATTGCCTATGTAGTATTGTAGTGTCAGTTTTGAGAAAACAACCTTGTTTATGTGATGGTTCAGTGGTTGAATGATATTATTCTTGACTAACTTGTTTTATAGAAGCAAACAATGCTGCAGTTACAATTCTTAGAAAAATCAGCAAGGCAGTACTGGTGGTTTGTCAGAACTGAACCTTTGAATCCAGTGAGAACCAGGGTGCTGGTATTTTGAGTCCAGTGAGAAGTGAGAACTGAACCTTTGAATCCTTTTTGGGGGCACTGTTCAGATTCTTTTAGTAGGGCCTAGTTAGTGCTAAAACCATACAGTCATGTTGGCGTACTTGTCATAAAGTTCCTCTCATTTCACTCCATTCAAAAAACAATTGCAGATTTATACAGCTGATCAGACCGTATACTTTGCTGATTGTTTGCGGAGGGACAACTTGACAGCTTGCTCTTTCCTTGATCATTTCGTTGCAATTGTTCGGGAACTTGCACAACATACAGCAGATTTCTATCTCGTAGCTTGCTCTATTTTTCTCTATGCCTTCTTAAAGCTGCTATGAAATTTTCAAACTGATAGCTAACTTAGAAAATAGTAAGATTGGAATCAGTACTTGCTAGTGCCTGACACTTGAGGTGGAGACCGGTGTTCTGAACTTAATTGCTTTTGGACCTAACAGGAAAATATGTGAGAAGTTTGAGTGTCCATATCAATCCTTTTCTCTTCAACAATGAGTGCAAACCTTTCAAATTATGCAGCAGCCGATGTTGAAAAAAGATATACACGAGTTAAAATATAAGATCCTAGACTGCTAGTACACTTCATTCAAAACTCTTGTGCTAATTAAACTGTCGTTTGTGAAGACATAATATATATAGTCGAGCATTCATATGAGGATTTCCAAGTTCCAACTATAGAATTATCTCTTAATTCACATCCTGGAAGAGAAACGATCTCCAAGCCTCATGCTCGAATTAAATTCGGTATGCACAAGTAATTACTCCCTCCGTTCCACAATATATGATTATTTTTCAAGCTATGTTAGCTTGAAAAACGATCTTACATTGTGTGGGATGGAGGGAGTATTTACTAACTGGATTAAAAAATGTGAGCGTGACCATCTGTCCACAATATTTTCGATTATGCCAATGACCATCTGCCAATACATAAATTCTTATTCATCTCACTCACAATCAACCTATTTCTGTTTTGTGCCAGGCCAAGTCCTTCCAAACAAAACAGCAAACCAAGTCTTCCAAGCAAACCAGCAGGAAGCAAGAAACCAGGCAGTAGTTTGTAATCCTGTTGAGTTTACTGAAATGGGCATCATGTTTACTGAATGCGCATCATGTTTCAGAATTTGGAGGGTTCTCTCTCGCTGTACACTGAATCTTGTGTCTTCTGTACACTTTCTGAATGAGCAAGAAACCAAGCAAAACGTTGAGTTTACTGAATCTTGTGTCTTTTTGTGCACTGGCTAGTAATCATCGGCTATACATACACTGCCGTAGTTTGTGTTTCTGTTACTGAAAAGTACTCCTAGACAAGTATCATCGGCTGCGCTAATTCTAATGGTGTGTGGGTTATGCGAGTTGCACTAGTTCCTGTCAAATTCGGCTGCACTAGTTTGGTTGATGCACAGTTCCCTGTCAAATTGGCTTACGCGGGTGCATGCGGGCTGTTTGCACGATGAACGAGAACCAGAGGCGGACATGGCTCCCGATCTGGTAGTGGCTGGTAGGCGGCCATTCACTGCGTCCGTCAACACGCACTGGAACAGGAAGGCCCAGGAAAAAACCTGATCCATCCACGAGTAACCTGTACAGGTCCGACGGAGAGGTTGAGCAGCAAATTAATTCATGGGCCCCGCCCAGGAATACTTTGGCAATACGGTTGTCGCATGCAGTGTGGAATACAGAAAACGCATGCATCCCAAGGACAACCAACGAAGGTGATTTCGGTATCAGCTTGCGCCAGGATCAGATGCGAATTTTCGTTTTTTTTAAGATGTAGTTTCTGCTCCTAGGTGCCAAAACAAACAGTAGAATCAAATTCAGACATGTTTTTTGCCAACCAAGTGATTCGAACCGTGCATGATGTAGTAGTTAATTTAACTAAGCAACCATCTCACTGATGTCTTTTTTTCTGAAGAACTAAAAGGCAATGTGCTTTTCTTTTTTTTTGGCGGGGCAATGTGCTTTTCATATCTTCATGAAATTTGACTCAGATTTCTTTTTACTAAAACGTGGTAATTTCTTTGTAAATAGTATTATTATTTAAACACCATATACCTGATAACTTAGGTATAAGCACCGCGGTAACTTTGACTACATGAAAAAAATATTAAAAACATATACCCCATAACTTATGTGTAAATATCACGATAATATACACATCCAAATCTCATAATTTAAATGCAAACACCGTGGTAACCTCGACCAAATGATTTTTTGTTGTTAAAACATACCCCCGATAAATCCTGTGTAAATAACATGATCATTCAAGCACCGTAGACCTACCTTAGGTACAAACACCGTGATAACTTCGACTAGGTAAAAACTATTGAAAACATACACCCGATAACTTATGTGAAAATATCATGATAATATATGCATCCACACATGATAACTTAAATACAAACACCGTGCTAACCTTACCCGCCGTTTTTTTGTTATTGAAACCATCCCGATAACTTCTGTGTAAATAACATGATTATTTAAGCACTGTAGACCTGATAACAGGTACAAATACCAAGGTAACTTTGAACCAGGTGAAAAAAATATTGAAAACATACACCGATAATTTTTATGTAAATAGCATGATAATATACACATCCACATATGATAACTTACATACAAACACCGCGTTAACCTTGACCAGACGCTTTTTGTTGTTGAAAATATACCTCGGTAATTTCTGTGTAGATAACATGATCATTTAAGCACTATAGATCTGATAACTTAGGTACGAACACCACAATAAATTTTGAACCAGGTGAAAAAATTGTTGAAAACATACGCCCGATAATTTCTGTGTAAATAACATGATAATATACGCGCCCACACCTGATAATTTACATACAAACACCACGGTAACCTCGACCAGACGATTTTTCGTTGTTGAAAATATACCCCGGTAACCAAAATGCATAACTTGTGTGCAAAAACAGTGATATTTTTCGTAGCTAATAACGTAGACTCAAGCACCATAGTAAATTTTCACCGGGGGAAAAGTTGTTGAAATATATCCCGATAATCTTCGCATAAAGTTTGCATGTTGCCCATGCTAAACTAGCATGCTTCTCACGCTTATCAGCATTATAATGATAGAGTTGTCAACCTTTGTCATGTTATTTGTTATCAAGGCGTTATGTTGAAGTTACCATGATGGTCATGTCATAGTTATCACGCTGCTTATTCCAAGTTATCAAGACTCTTTTTTTGCTAATATGATAGAAAGAAGAAGGGTTAAAATACCCCTGTTTCTGTATTGTGGACAATAAAAAAAGATGGGTGAGTTGGTTAGTGGCTGTAGTAGCTAGTTGGCAGACCAAAGTTCAAGTCCCTTTTAAGCACTTTATTTCTTTTTCTCCGTTATTCTAGACTAATCGATATAAAACCGGACGAGTGAAAAAAAGTCTGTGAACCGAGGTGAGATAAAAATCGGTGGGAAGAAAATCTAGAAGAAAGAAAATCGGGGAAGCGGGAGGATCGAAGGAACGACGCAGCGGGACGAGCGGGAGGATCGATCGAAGGTCGTCTGGATCTGTCGACTGGTCGTTAGCACAATCCATTGTTAAAATACGAACGTTTATTGAACATGTGAACAATTTTTTAAATTATGAATATTTTTCAAAAAATGAACAAGTTTAAAATTCTGATTTTTATAATATATTGAACATTTTCAAACATTTATTGATTTATGTAAAAAAATGAAAACAAGAAAAGACAAAAAAATCAAGAAGAAAACTGGAAAAACAGTAAAGAAATAAACAAATAACCGGTTTGGAACCTTCCCAAAACTAGTAAAAACCAAAGCGTAGTGAGCATTCAATCTTTGAACTGTTAATGGGCCGGCCCACCTGGATTGTTGTTGTTTGTTTGAGCGACAGCTGGACACAATGAGCGTCATATAGGGTTTTTCCTTTACTCGATAGCGCCCTGAGTGTAATCCTGGTTTCTGGGCCCCACTCAAATGTCTTTGGTGCATCTACAATTTTTTACATGGTTCATGTCATTATCTTATCATTTGTACTTACTTTGGGAATTATTTATCACTTTTATTGGACTAACCTATTAGTTAAGCGTTGAGTGCGAGTTTTTATTTTCTGGTTTTTCATATTTCAAGGAAAAAAGATATTTTAGTCTCGAGCAAAATTCAAGAAAAATAGGACGAGAGGTTTTGCACCATGGAATACCCAGGGGGATTGAACCCAGACCTGGAGAGGCCGAGGGACCCTAGGCGCCCCTGTAGGCTCCCTACTTATAGGGGTGCCTCTTGTAAGCACCCTACTTGTAGAGGTGTCTTAGGCCAGGTGTCTGGCCACTAGGGAACCTGCTGGAGCCATCGTTTGGCTGTAAACTCCCCCCCCCCCCGAGTTTTCCAACCACCCTATTTTTTTATTTTTTGAAGTTACGGGTCTTCTGGAAGTTACAAAACGGTGGGAGGACTCTCATTTCATCGTCAAGAAAAATAGCCCCTTAGAGTCAGATCCAATCTCGGTTAAGAGTCTCATCCTGCACAACAATGTCCACCAAAAACTAGAGCGAAAACCCATCTTGCACCTAGGGGGAGGCCAAGGAAGAAGGCAAAGGAGGGGGGCTCTCTCCCCTACCTTCCAACGGTCTTGAAACACCGCCGAGGGAACCATCATCACTGCCATCGTCTCCAACGACTTTACCACACTCTACCACCATCTTCTTCCTTTGATCTAGACTTCTCCATCCATAAACCTTTGTAATCCATTGGCAAATATTGATGTCTTGTGCTATGCATTATTTCCCCGTGATTCATTGCATCTTTATGCCTATGTTTGAGTAGTATATTGTTCCATGGCGTTGGTGAAATAGTATAATGATTGGTTCAACTTTTATATGTTGGTTTCTGTGCAATCTTTTGTGTCTTATGCATGAGTGCACCTAGGAGGACACTTGAGATGTTGCAATGTGTTATAAGGAGTGCAGGCTGGGAGGCCAAAGTGACCGAAATGACCATCCCTTCAGTGCATGAATTATAAAAAAGGGGACCCTAGAGTAAGTTTTGGCTATTATTGTGTTTTTATCTTAATGGATCTTAGTATTTGCTTAAAAGGAGAAAAAATGATAAGTATATGTGAGGCTCGGCGTAGCAGTATGTTGTTGGAAATATGCCCTAGAGGCAATAATATTGTATTGTTATATTTCCATGCTCATAATTAAGATTTTATATTCTATGTTATAACTACTAAATATATTCGTAAGTACCTCAGAAGGACTAAGAGCTCACTGTAAATGGTTACATTGACGCTATCTTCATGACTGATATAGATGACTATAAAATCTCAATCGGGCTACGTTTTTACCCTCAATGGTGGGGCACTGGTTTGGAAAAGTTGCAAGCAGAACACTGTTGCGGAGTCTACAGCGGAAGTAGAATATATTAAGGCTTCAAAATAAGTTGGTGGTCCCAATTGCGATGAACCCAATGGCTCTCTATTCTGATAATAGTGGCGTCATTGCTCAAGCAAAGGAATCGAGATCCCACATGAAGACCAGACATATCGAGTGCAAGTATGACATTATCCGATAGTATGTCGATAAGGGTTTTGTGAAAGTACTCAAGCTTCACATGGATTTGAATGTGTTAGATCTGATATCGAAGCCTCTACCACGAGCAAAACATGAGCAACACCGGATAGCCATAGGTGTTAAAGAAGCTATGTTACTAGATTACTGACTCTAGTGCAAGTGGGAGTCTGTTGGAAATATGCCCCAGAGGCAATAATATTGTATTAGAATATTTCCATGTTCATGATTAAGAGTTTATATTCTATGCTATAACTGCAATGATCCTCGAATGTGCGATTCAGTGGAAAACTCATATACACGTGTGGAATGATAAATGGTAAAACCAGATTCCTAGTCTCACCTCTAAGGCTAGCTCAAGTGTTGTTGTTGATCATATTTTCCGGATCTTACGATATTGTTAAGTGTAACGATAGTTCTAAAACAACTTTGAGAATATGACATCGGAAGAATGATCATATTGAATCGGCCCAAACTTGTTTGTTATACTTTGAGATACAATCGTCAAGTCAATTGTTATAGCACGAAGAGTTAACATATGCTTTAGTTCCTTAGAACATGAGAGTATGGTATTCTCTTCTTACCATACGATGGACTTTAGGGTTGCTCAAGCATCATCTGCAACACGGTGATCATAACGATAACTTACATGTTCATCGATAAGTTTGACAAGGGGCTAGATAGCTCAAGAGTGGGATTTGCTCCTACGATGATGGAGAGATAGTCTTAGGGCCCACTCGGTGTGATGATATCCATCATTGTCTTGCCAGACATAGGTGAATATGTCACAGGGATGCCGAAACATGTCAACGAGAAAGAAGAACAAAACCAGCAACGACGATACAAGTATAGTGAGGATGAGAATGACCCAAGAAGATACCGATATATCTCACCTCGGGTTTTGTAAAGTATCACAAAGCAATGGGAATAGCACATGAGAACCAAAGGTTCACTCGAATGTCATTCATGTACTCATAGGCATTGATATGGATGTCCACGGTAAACAAAAAGGGTTTGTTCATGTGTATGCTTTACCAAACCTACAGGTTCATAAGCTTAAGGGAATCACGATCTAATCAGTGTTATTGGAGCGAGAGTTATGAGAAAATATTTATGAAATAGTTTCATTAATATTCGAAATAGTTTTGAGAGGAACCGGAAGGGTTTCGGTGTTACCGAAAGGGTTTTAGGGTTCACCGGGTAATACCAGTAATTAATATATAGGTGAAAAATGATTACAAATATGTTATAATAAAAGGCTCTAATAATGATTAGGAGGTTTTCATATTTAATTAAATATCAACGGGCTTTAAAAGGCCTATAGGGAAAATCTAATGGGCCTATGAGGCCCATCAGGTGGAGGCGCCGCGCTAGCTTTTTGGACAAGCTAGGGGAGGCCGAATTGGATGGGGATTTCCCCTCCTTGGCCGATGCAAGGGGGAAGGAATCCTTCCCCCCTTGTGGCGCCCTCTCCCCTCCGCTCCAACCTATATATACTAGAGGTTTTGGGCACTTTTGTACACACAAGTTTTGGAGCCATCCTCTAGTTCTCTAGTTCTAGTTCTAGTTGATCCAGTTAGAGATAGATCTAATCCTCTATAGTCCTCATAATTAGAAGTCCATTGTGGTTCTAATCTTCTCCCTCTAATTCTTTGGCAACGATTAGCTCTGGATGGTGAGTGATGTCTACTACACAACCTTCTTCTTGTAGACGTTGTTGGGCCTGCAAGTGCATAGGTTTGTAGGACAGTAGCAAATTTCCCTCAAGTGGATGACCTAAGGTTTATCAATCCGTGGGAGGCGTAGGATGAAGATGGTCTCTCTCAAGCAACCTTGCAACCAAATAACAAAGAGTCTCTTGTGTCCCCAACACACCCAATACAATGGTAAATTGTATAGGTGCACTAGTTCAGCGAAGAGATGGTGATACAAGTGCAATATGGGTAGTAGATAAAGGTTTTTGTAATCTGAAAATATAAAAACAGCAAGATAACTAATGATAAAAGTGAGCGTAAATGATACTGCAATGATGGGAAACAAGGCATAGGGTTCATACTTTCACTAGTGCAAGTTCTCTCAACAATAATAACATAGATAGATCATATAACAATCCCTCAACATGCAACAAAGAGTCACTCCAAAGCCACTAATAGCAGAAAACAAACAAAGAGATTATGGTAGGGTACGAAATCACCTCAAAGTTATTCTTTCGAATCAATCTATTCAAGAGTTCGTACTATAATAACACCTTAAGACACAAATCAACCAAAACCCTAATGTCACCTAGATAATCCATTGTCACCTCAAGTATCCGTGGGCATGATTATACGATATGCATCACACAATCTCAGATTCATCTATTCAACCAACACAAAAGTACTTCAAAGAGTGCCCCAAAGTTTCTACCGGAGAGTCAAGACGAAAACATGTGCCAACCACTATGCATAGGTTCATGGGCGGAACGCGCAAGTTGATCACCAAAATTTACATCAAGTGGCACGTGATATCCCATTGTCACCATTGATAAAAACGGCAAGACATACATCAAGTGTTCTCAAATCCTTAAAGACTCAATCCGACAAGATAACTTCAAGAGGAAAACTCAATTCATCACAAGAGAGTAGAGGGGGGAGAAACATCATAAGATCCAACTATAATAGCAAAGCTCGCGATACATCAAGATCGTGCCATAGAGAGAACACGAGAGAGAGAGAGAGAGATCAAACACATAGCTACTGGTACATACCCTCAGCCCCGAGGGTGAACTACTCCCTCCTCGTCATGGAGAGCGCCGGGATGATGAAGATGGGCACCGATGATGGGTTCCCCCTCCGGCAGGGTGCCGGAACGGGCTCCCGAGAGGTTTTCGGTGGCTATAGAGGCTTGCGGCGGTGGAACTCCCGATCTATCTTGATATTCGATGGTTTTAGGGTATATGGGAATATATAGGCGAAAGAAGTCGGTCGGGGGAGCCACGAGGGGCCCACGAGAGGGGAGGGCGCGCCCAGGGGGTGGGCGCCCCCCCCTATCTCGTGGCTTCCTCGATGCTCCCCTGGCTTGCACTCCAAGTTTCCTGGGCCACGTTCGTTCCAAAAATCACGCTGCGAAAGGTTTCATTCCGTTTGGACTCCGTTTGATATTCCTTTTCTTAGAAACACTGAAATAGACAATAAAATAGCAATATGGGCTGGGCCTTCGGTTAATAGGTTAGTCCCAAAAGTAATATAAAAGTGTATAATAAAGCCCGTAAACATTCAAAACACATAATAATATAGCATGAATGCTTCATAAATTATAGATACGTTGGAGACGTATCAGCATCCCCAAGCTTAATTCCTGCTCGTCGTCGAGTAGGTAAATGATAAAGAAAGAATTTATGAAGTGTGAATGCTAGAAGGTGCACAAGTTTGATCAATGATAATTTCAAACACCTTTTCTAGCATGATTATATGTTATAACAGTAGTTCATCTCATAAAACTTCTCACGATCAAGTAACAAACAATTCACATGTTAAAGCATAGACCATAAACTTTCTTGAAAACTAGCAAACTTCATTCTTAGTCATCAAACAATTGCAATTCATCCTATTTTCAGGAAGGATCTATGTCAGAGCTATGATTTAGCAAACTCCACATACTCAACTATCATATAGTCTTCTACAATTGCTAATACTCACGTAGTACTAATGGTCATGGAGTTTTAATCAGACACTGAGAAAGATAGGGGCTTATAGTGTTGCCTCCCAACGTATTCACCTTTGGGTGATGTCAACAATAATAGTTCATGCTAACTTACATCCAATTGGATATATATATATATATATATATATATATATATATATATATATATATATATATATATATATATATATATATATATATATATATATCAGGATCTTTCCAACACGAGGTGCTTGCCAAAGGATAAAATGAAAAAGTAAAAGACATAAAGTAAAAGATAGGCCCTTCGCAGAGGGAAGCAAAGGTTGTCATGCGCTTTTAGGGTTGGATGCACAAAATCTTAATGCGAATGAACGTCACTTTATATTTCCACTTATATATGGACCTTTATTATGCAGTCCGTCGCTTTTATTTCTTCCATAACAAGATCGTATAAAGCTATTTTCTTCACACCAAAAGATCATACATATTTAGAGAGCAATTTTTATTGCTTGCACCGATGACAACTTACTTGAAGGATCTTACTCAATCCATAGGTAGGTATGGTGGACTCTCATGGCAAAACTGGGTTTAAGGATATTTGGAAGCACAAGTAGTATCTCTACTTGGTGCAAGGAATTTTGGCTAGCATGAGGGAGAAAGGCAAGCTCAACATGTTTGAATGATCTATGACAATATACTTTAACTGAGATGTGCGAAAACATAACCCATTACGTTGTCTTCCTTGTCCAACATCAACTCTTTAGCATGTCATACTTTAATGAGTGCTCCCAATTATAAAAGATGTCTAGGATAGTGTATTTATATGTGAAATCTCTCTTCCTTCAATATTCTTTCATGAATTGTTCAAATGACCAATACGATGCTTGCTAACCTTCAATAAATTTACAACCTCTATTTCTTAGATGTGAAGTCATTATTCCCCATGGGATAAGCGAATGAGACATATATAATTTCAGATTTATGACAATCAACTCATTCAACCATTTACTCATAGGATATAAGTGAAGCACATGAGTAAATGACAAACTACTCCAAAAAGATATAAGTAAAGATCAATGAGTAGCTAAATAATTATGTAACTATGCGAAGACTCTCTCTCATTTAAGAATTTAAGATCTTGGTATCTTATTCAAACAGCAAGCAAAGCAAGATAAAATGACATTGCAAGGATAGCACAACTCATGTGAAGAAGCAAAAACTTAGGCTCAACCGATACTAACCGATAGTTGTTGAAGAAGAAAGGTGGGATGCCTACCAGGGGCATCCCCAATCTTAGATACTTGAGACTTCTTGGAATATTATCTTGGGGTGCCTTGGGCATACCCAAGCTTGAACTTTTGTGCCTCCTTAATTCCTCTCATATCATGGTTTCTCTTTTTATCAAAAGCTTCATCCACACCAAACTCAACAAGAACTCGTGAGATAGGTTAGTATAAACCAATGCAAAAACCTTATCATTTTCTACTGTAACAAATCACTAAATTCCTCTGTATATTTAATACTCCTATCCTCAAATAGAATCATTAAACAAGCAAACATATGCAAACAATGCAAACAAAACAGCAATCTGCCAAAACAGTACAGTCTGTAAAGAATGCAAGAGTATAAATACTTCCCTAACTCCAAAAATTATGAAATAAAATTCCCACTGTAGTAAATTTATCAGAGCTCATTATGCAAAATGTTTCAACATTATATCATTCTCTGACTTTTCTAGGGAATTTTTGCAATAGAGATAAACTTTCTGCTTTCAAACAGCAACATGTATACTAGCAAAATAAGCATGCCAAATGCTATCCTTGACATTTTTATTGAAAATAAAGATGCAAAACATTATTCTAAATAACAACAAGCAAATACTAACTAAATAAAATGACGCTCCAAGCAAAACACATATCATGTGGCGAATAAAAGTATAGCTCCAAGTAAAGTTACCGATGGGCAAAGACGAAAGAGGAGATGCCTTCCGGGGCATCCCCAAGCTTAGACTCTTGGTTGTCCTTGAATATTACCTTGAGGTGCCTTGGGCATCCCCAAGCTTAGGCTCTTGCCACTCTTCGTTCCATAGTCCATCGAATCTTTACCCAAAACTTGAAAACTTCACAACGCAAAACTCAACAGAAAACTCGTAAGCTCCGTTAGTATAAGAAAATAAAACCACCACTTAGGTACTGTAACAAACCCATTCTAAATTCATATTGATGTAATATCTACTGTACTCCAACTTATCTATGGTTCATACCTTCCGATACTACTCATAGATTCATCAAAATAAGCAAACAACACATATAAAACAGAATCTGTCAAAAACAGAACAGTCTGTAGTAATATGTCTCAAAAGTGTACTTCTGGAACTCCAAAAATCCTACCAAATTAGGAAGTCCTAAGCAATTTGTATACCAATCCATCTCAAAAATAATCATATCAGAAGAACATTTCTGTGAATTAACAAAACTAATTTACTGGGTGCAAATGTTTCTGATTCTCAGCAGGATCAACACAACTATCATCGTAAGCTATCCTAAAGGTCTTACTTGGCACTTTATTGAAACAAAAGCTATAAGACATGATTACTAAAGTAGAATAATCATGTGGACACACAAAAACAGTAAGGGTAAATATTGGGTTGTCTCCCAACAAGCGCTTTTCTTTGATGCATTTCTAGCTAGGCATGATGATAACAATGATGCTCACATAAAAGATAAGAATTTAAACATAACGGGCGCATCATGAAGCATATGACTAGCACATTTAAGTCTAACCCACTTCCTATGCATAGGGATTTTGTGAGAAAATAACTTATGGGAACAATAATCAACAAGCATAGGAAGGTAAAACAAGCATAGCTTCAAGTTTTTCAACACATAGAGAGGAAACTTAATATTATTGCAATTCTTACAAGCATATGTTCCTCCCTCATAATAATTTTCAGTAGCATAATGAATGAATTTAACAATATAACCAGCACCTAAAGCATTCTTTTCATGATCTACTTGCATAGAAATTTTACTACTCTCCACATAAGCAAATTTCTCCTCATGAATAGTAGTGGGAGCAAACTCAACAAAATAATTATCATGTGAGGCATAATTCAATTGAAAACTAAAATCATGATGACAAGTTTCATAGTTATCATTATTCTTAATAGCATACAAGTCATCACAATAATCATCATAGATAGCAACTTGGTTCTCATAATCAATTGGAACCTCTTCCGAAATAGTGGAATCATCACTAAATAAAGTTGACACTCTTCCAAATCCACTTTCATGTTCATCACAATTAGATTCAACATCCTCCAAAATAGTGGGATCACTGCTTCCTAAAGTTGACACTCTTCCAAACCCACTTTAACCAATATAATCATCATAAATAGGAGGCATGCTTTCATCATAATAAATTTGCTCATAAAAACTTGGGGGACAAAAAATATCATATTCATCAAACATAGCTTCCCCAAGCTTGTGGCTTTGCATATCATTAGCATCATGGATATTCAAGGAATTCAAACTAACAACATTGCAATCATGTTCATCATTCAAAGATTTAGTACCAAGCATTTTAATGCATTCTTCCTCTAGCACTTGAGCAAAATTTTCCTTTCCGTCATACTCACGAAAAATATTAAAAAGATGAAGCGTATGAGACAAGCTTAACTCCATTTTTTTGTAGTTTTTCTTTTATAAACTAAACTAGTGATAAAACAAGAAACAAAAAGATTCGATTGCAAGATTTAAAGATATACCTTCAAGAACTCACCTCCCCGGCAATGGTGCCAGAAAAGAGCTTGATGTCTACTACACAACCTTCTTCTTGTAGACGTTGTTGGGCCTGCAAGTGCATAGGTTTGTAGGACAGTAGCAAATTTCCCTCAAGTGGATGACCTAAGGTTTATCAATCCGTGGGAGGCCTATAATGAAGATGGTCTCTCTCAAGCAACCCTGCAACCAAATAACAAAGAGTCTCTTGTGTCCCCAACACACCCAATACAATGGTAAATTGTATAGGTGCACTAGTTCGGCGAAGAGATGGTGATACAAGTGCAATATGGGTAGTAGATAAAGGTTTTTGTAATCTGAAAATATAAAAACAGCAAGGTAACTAATGATAAAAATGAGCGTAAACGGTATTGCAATGATGGGAAACAAGGCCTAGGATTCATACTTTCACTAGTGCAAGTTCTCTCAACAATAATAACATAGATAGATCATATAACAATCCCTCAACATGCAACAAAGAGTCACTCAAAAGCCACTAATAGCGGAGAACAAACGAAGAGATTATGGTAGGGTACGAAACCACCTCAAAGTTATTCTTTCGGATCAATCTATTCAAGAGTTCGTACTAGAATAACACCTTAAGACACAAATCAACCAAAACCCTAATGTCACCTAGATACTCCATTGTCACCTCGAGTATCCGTGGGCATGATTATACGATATGCATCACACAATCTCAGATTCATCTATTCAACCAACACAAAAGTACTTCAAAGAGTGCCCCAAAGTTTCTACCGGAGAGTCAAGACGAAAATGTGTGCCAACCACTATGCATAGGTTCATGGGCGAAACCCGCAAGTGGATCACCAAAACATACATCAAGTGGCACGTGATATCCCATTGTCACAACAGATAAACACGTCAAGACATACATCAAGTGTTCTCAAATCCTTAAAGACTCAATCCGACAAGATAACTTCAAGAGGAAAACTCAATTCATCACAAGAGAGTAGAGGGGGGAGAAACATCATAAGATCCAACTATAATAGCAAAGCTCGCGATACATCAAGATCGTGCCATAGAGAGAACATGAGAGAGAGAGATCAAACACATAGCTACTGGTACATACCCTCAACCCCGAGGGTGAACTACTCCCTCCTCGTCACGGAGAGCGCCGGGATGATGAAGATGGCCACCGGTGATGGGTTCCCCCTCCGGCAAGGTGCCGGAACGGGCTCCTGAGAGGTTTTTGGTGGCTACAGAGGCTTGCAGCGGCAGAACTCCCGATCTATCTTGATATTCGATGGTTTTAGGGTATATGGGAATATATAGGCAAACGAAGTCGGTCGAGGGAGCCACGAGGGGCCCACGAGAGGGAAGGGCGCGCCCAGGGTTAGTGGGCGCGCCCCCTATCTCGTGGCTTCCTCGATGCTCCCCTGGCTTGCACTCCAAGTTTCCTGGGTCACGTTCGTTCCAAAAATCACGCTGCCAAAGGTTTCGTTCCGTTTGGACTCCGTTTGATATTCCTTTTCTTCGAAACACCGAAATAGACAATAAAACAACAATATGGGCTGGGCCTCTGGTTAATAGGTTAGTCCCAAAAGTAATATAAAAGTGTATAATAAAGTCCGTAAACATTCAAAACATATAATAATATAGCATGAATGCTTCATAAATTATAGATACGTTGGAGACATATCAGTGAGGTGCTGCTAGATCGTGAAGACCGTACGCTTGTACATTGTGGAGAGGTCGTGCTTTCGGTCTTTGATTCATGGGGTCGTGCGTGAACATTTTGAGGGACTTCAAGTACGATCTGCACCGAATTTTCTTCAGCTACTACTCAAAGTTGGCAACGATCGGATCCAAACTGTTAATGCATCTTCATAGTGTTCCTGCTTTGATCGTAGGATGATTTTTTTTGTTTTCTACTACGTTTTCCAACAATGTTAGCTTAGGCTCCTTCTTAGAAACTGACACACCTACACTTATCAAGGGAAGCACAAAGTCCATTTTTCAGTGTAATGCCTTGTATGCCCACATGGTGAGATAACTCTCAACTGAGATTGGGGGATAATCACATAGGAATTCCATTGAGACACATATTTTGCGATGCTATTAGACTTGTTACCAAGAATAAAATGAACTAAGGATATAAAATAGTCAATTGCCAGGAACACTTGCTCCCATTGGATACCACTACATTCATCAGAACCACCAAACACTCAAGCTATGTTTTTGTTCGTGTAATCTTTTATTTACGGATCCTAACATTTTTATTTTGTCTTTGATAAGTAATTTACATACCTCCTTGAATCGTATCCTACTAAGTACCTAAGTTACTACACTTGAAACTTATCTTGCTTCTAGAGAGCCTAGGTAAAAGTAAACACTAAAGTGCAAGGATAGTTGTGTAGTTGAGAAAATAGGAAACCTACCTTTAGCTCCCACGGGGTATCAACCCCAATTTTTTTTTTCTCGATTGATATTTTCAACAACCGGTCGATTACCAGATATTCCAATGGACCCCGAAAAATTTCAAAACCATCCAAAAAAAATTATTTTTTGAATTTAAATGTCTAACTAGTCATCAAATTTATCCCGTATGCATGTACTACCATGAAACAGAATGTAACATGTTGGCAATGAACGTAACTCACCATACCGCAGGTCATGGGATCCAGTTTCAGCCAATGCAATCTTTTCTTTTTTGGTGTTATGCAATTTAAAACTACAAAAAAACTCAAAACTTGTGACATGCAGAACAAAGGAATCAAACCGGGCCATTGCAAAGATGACGATACGGGAGTACGAGTGGGGTAGGAAGTAGAACATGGTTCTAGACGGGTTAGACTTTATACATTTTGATGTTATATTTTTTAAAATTCATAATTTATTTGAAAAAATGGGGGGGGGGGGGGGCGCAATCCGAATTTTTTGAGATTTTCTGGAAACTGGGTTATCCGGCCCCATCCGAAAAAACAGAAAACGAGAAAAAAGAACTTGATTGACACTCATAATATGTCACGTCCCGTGCCAAGCCAAGGCGTATGGACCAAGAGGCAACTACCTCAGAATGCATTATAATAAGGAGTGTTTACTTCCCCACAACAAGATGCTTCCCTTGCAATGCAAACACTTACCAAACTGCCACATTCTTCAGATGGGCAAAGTAAGCTTTGCCGTTCCATTTATACCTGCTGCAGTAGCTCGCCATGGCCCACACCGCAACCTACTTTGGTTCTTTCTGGACCTTGCTCAAAATAATGGCCCAATGGATTAAACCTCCATAATCTAGCATACAAAGCGGGTGTGTTGGTGCGACAATTTTGGGCATTTATGGGGGTCTTCCAATCATTCGAGGTAATTCGACTGTAGAAGGGATTTCTTGTGTTTTTTTAATTTCAGCTGGGGTATGCATTATCTTAATTACATGCATGAGTTTCATGCGTTGAGCGAATCTGTAATAGAAGTAACCAATGTGTAGTGCAAAAGGTGTTCGTCGCTTTTGTCGCCTGGCTTCAGGTTCAATCCCACGGATAAGGAGCTAATGGAACACTTGGAGGCCAAAGTTAGGGACTACGGGGGTGATATCTCACCCTCTGAGTGATCGTTTCATACCCACCATACCCGTCAAAGAAGGGATATGATACACCCATCCTCAGAACCTTCCAGGTCACGTGTAAATAAAAATTGCTTACTTACTACATGCATGATAGTTCTCACTCCAACTCTTAATTCAAAATATCCTTGGTCTACTTATATAGCTTCAACTCTATTTTTGCTATAGCAGACATGCAAAATGTGAATTTGACCTAGTCACACACAAAAGGATAGTGATGGTTTTGATATTTCTCGTTAACTGGGTGTCAAAAGATATGGTTAAAATTATTCGTACCAAATAATTTTTAATTTGTACCCACAAATGTTAGCTAGAGTACATGGCAATTCTAGAAGTGGATATATGATATAACAAATAAACATTGTAGGTGGAACAATGGAAAATCCAAATTGCTACCACACAAAATATTACAAAAGATATCGGCTACCTTCAAACCTTTCAAATTTCTTATTCACATGTTACATACTGATAAGACTAAAGTTACAAATGTAAGTTAGTTTCTAATTGTACACGCAACTAACAACATCAACGAAACATGGTAATCCTCACGAGCCATATCGTCCTTGATTAAAAGAACCACATTACATTATTAGATCTCATGTTATCACTATCCTTTTTTCTGAAGATCGTGTTATCATTATCTAGAGAGTGCTAAATCCCTAAAATCTAGCTTCATTCTTGCCTCGCTGAAAGGAACCACTTTATCCTTGAGCTTAAATGACTTTGTGTAAATATAGAAATACAAGGGGGGATCAGATAGGATGCAACATTATTTTTTCAAAAAGGAGGATTGCCCCCAGCCTCTGCAAGGATGCAACATTATTAAGTGGTAGATATCTTAGTTGAACAACTTCTTCTCTTAAAGAGATATGTTTGCATCACGTACAACTAATGCATGTGAATAGTATATGGATTGTTCGGAGGTGACATGTACAAGGAACACACAAGTAGTTCTCAAGTACTACGAGGCCTGAATCTTGGGAAAGGGGCACCGACATAGTTTCGAAGAGCATCCAAATCTGAAGATGGATAAATAGTATACCAACAACATGATTAGAATAAAATGCAAATAGGACACAAAATAAAATACAAAGCAAATATGAAGTATAATATAGTTATATTTATTCACTAAGAACATGTGTGTTAATCTGGCATTGCATCGAATAGGTGAGGAAATTAGGGTCACAACCATGGAGAGTCAAACAATAAAATGTAGGAGTTACTAACCATAATTTTTTTGAGAGAATCAATCATCGTGTCCCATATGTCATGAGCACCATGGTGTACATATAAATCAATATAATACTCCCACCGTCCCATAATATAAGATGCTTCTTGCAAAAAAATCTTGTATTGTTGGACGGAGCGAGTAGTTGGTAACATTATGGGATCAGGGAAACAATATTTGTTGTCCGGTTGAGCCGATCAAACAAACATATTCGAGAAAATGAAGAAGAAGAAGAAATAAAATTAACTTGAATGTCATATTCAGCTTTGTATAGCATTTATGTATTAGCATCACCAAAAGTACGTCATGTAAAAGCACTGCTATTTATAGTCTAGCAGGCTAGTGAACTCCATGCACTGCAAGAGTTAAGAGTGTATCCTTGTGAAGACCGAACAAACTGGATAAACATGAGCCAAGCAACAATTATATTTAATGTTGCAACCTAACTCTAGAAATTGGTGTGGCTCACCTTGTGCGGAGGTACAGGCACGAAATTGAAGATGTTGCGGCTAGAGGGAGAAACCATGGTGACAGAATTGCTCCAACTCGCACCTTGGAAGATATAGCGGATGCACAAGCAAGGCTTGTAGTGGGCGTGACTGCTTAAGGTTAAGATCGGGAAGGGAACACCGTAACTCGGGTTGGGGCGACATCACACCAGAGTAAGGTATGGCTAGTGTTGGTATCCTGGATTAGGAGGTGCTTGCCATATCGGCCCGCCGGTTATGGGCTGGACTAAGGACCCATCAAAGACTGATGAATGGGCCATGGAAGCCCTTGGCATAATCAAGATGAAGACTTCCTGGAGGCTTGGCGTACACTTCAAGCATATTTGAATGATTGACATGTTTAACCCTAGATTGTAACCGACCATGTGTAAAACCTAGATACCCCCGGTGCCTATATAAGCCGTGGGGTTTAGTATGTAGAGGCACAATTACAAGGTTTAGAGCTTAGAACTCCTTCATACGATCTTGAGGTAGATTATATTGTACTTTGTACCCCATCACAATCAATATATCAAAAGAAGGATGTAGGGTTTTACCTAATCAAGAGGGCCTGAACCTGGGTAAACATCGTGTCCCTATTGTCTCCTGTTACCATCTAGCTCAGTTCGCCAAGCTTGGGACCCCCTACCCGAGATCTGCCAACTTTAATACCGACATTGGTGGCCCATACAGGTCCCAATGTGTGGTCACAACGACTCGATGGAACCTTCACCGGATGATCAGATCCATCCCGGCGTATTGTCTATAGCAGAGACCTAAGACTTCGGTTCAATTTAAGCACCAGAACGCTTTGAAGCACCCGCCTACCATCGGGACCTAAAGCCTAAGGGATCAATCCTATGATTAAACACATTGGTACATCTTCGGACCCGGTCGAGGACTGTCAAGCAGCTGCAGCCGAGGAGCTGGTTCCCCGCCCGACAGGAAACCATGGCCTTAACCGATCGGATTAAACCCGACGCTTGGATCCAAACTCCCTGGTGAACAACTCCCAAGACTCTTAGGGAAATTTCCTCTGCCACCCGATGTCAGATTGAACCTGGATTAGATTCGCTCTCCCACCCACCCACCATGTTGCTTATTTCCCCAACAGACCAGGACCAACCAATGTTTGAGATCTAGCATAGTCAAGCAAAACCCTAGAGAAATAGTCCAACAATTCTAGATGAGATTTGTCAAAATAGGATCCCAGATTGCTGTGATGGGGAGGCCCTCGCAGCATTCTGCCATAATTTCCAGGATGAGGGCATCTCCAACGTCTTTCCTTAGAGATATGTCAACGTTCCCCAAGCTATCGGACATGGTATCAAGATACTGCATTATGGAAGATGCCTGGTTAAAAGAAAAAAACTAAAGGATTCAATCCAAAGTATGCATAAATTTGCCAACAAAAGGCCCGCATAGTGATGCCAGAAACATTCAAGTGTGGATGAACGAATCACCCGACATGAGCATCAGAAAAAATAGTCACCGAAAAAACTAAGACTATGCTGGACGCAATCTTAGATGAACCATGTGAAATACATTATGTCTCACTGAACACAAAACCAACCCATCAGCTTCAAGCATGTTGGGTAGTCATACAAGTTGCAAGGGGAGGGTCAATCTCTGAGACAAACTCGGATCGCCAAAAATCCGAGGTGAAACACCAAGCTAGGAACAAGAGTCATTCAGCAAAGAAGAAAGCCTAATGATCTATGAAACTCACCACTCGAGGAACCAGCAGAAAAGAGCTCTCTGGGAAGTGAACCATGTCTACCCCATGACATCTCAGACAACAGGTGGTTAGGCATCCCAATAACCTTTGGGCATAGAGACCAGCCAACCTCCATTGCCAGCCCGAGAGTTGCAGCCCTGGTCCATGACCCAATTGTCAACGGCTATAGGCTGACCAAGGTACTGATGGACGACAACGTGAGCTCAAACCTCATTTACAATGATACTTAGCAGAAAATGCAGCTTGATAAGTCTCGGATTGAGCCAAGCAGCACCACGTTCAAGGGAATAATCCCCGGACAGGAGTCATGGTGTAGCGGTAGAATCACGCTGGACGTGGTATTCTGGACTCCAGATAACTACTGACTAGAGGAGTTAACCTTCAATTTCATACCATTCTGAAGTGGCTACCACACGCTCCTCGGGCGAGACGCATTCACTAAGTTCCATACAGTCCCACATTATGCTTATATGATTGTCGGGACCCTGATCCTAAGTCACACTGATCTAGCAGGTAACACGTCATATCACTTTGCGGCCTCATGCATGGTATCCCCACGGCTGCAGCCTTACCTTGGCTGGGACCGTTTGCGTCTTTTGGCTCATGTATATAATTGTGTCGTTAGCATACATATGACAGAGAACTCGAGCCGACATGACTAGTCGTAAACCAAGGTGGCACAAACTTACAAGGACATGTATACATGACCCAGCAATGCACGTGTCGGTCAGCAGCGAGTGTAACCGAGTCGTAGCGAGGCTACAAAGGACTCCAGTAAACACCACGTGACATTTCCCTATAGGGATAGACACAGGAGCAAACAAGGACACATGCCGGTCAATCCATGTGTTCCGGAGCAGTACCAAACTACCATGGCTCAGTGGAAGCACTAGGAGACATTTCCCCATAAGGAAGGCTACCAAAAATAAACAACTAGGTGTCGGATCCCACACATACCAAGTATTTCAATAACATACACACAATATGCTCGATATGTGTAGATACAACATGGCATCACAACATAACTCTATGAATCAAGTATTTATTTAAAAGGCTCCGAGGAGCCATACATACCATGATATTACAAACATGGGTCTCATGACCAAACATACAAAGTCATACAAGCAACAACCACATGAGGAAGCTTATCTGTCTGAGTACAAACAGCTGAAAAGAAAGAAAGATAGTCTATCTACAAGACCCTCCATAGGAACCAGACCTTTGTTTGGGATTCCCAAACTAATCGGTCAACGTCGAACCCATCATAGGAATCAAAAGTGAGACTGAAGTCTCCTCTGCAAAAACATAAATTAAGCAAATGTGAGTACAAATGTACTTAGCAAGACTTACATCAGAACTAGCTACATATGCATCAGTATCAACAAACGGGTTGTGGAGTTTAACTGCAGCAAGCCAGCTTTGACTCAGTGGCTATCCTATACTACGTCTACCAGCATCTTCTTTGAGGTGGGAAAGCGCACACGAGTCCACATATTCACCATAACAATACACCACTGTGGGTCCACTCCCGTCTCCCTATGGAAGGCCATCCATAGCACTCACACTTATCTTGCGCATTTTATAGTATCCACTTCCAGTTATCTATGAACCATATAAGCTTCCCAAGTAGTCCATATTCACGGACACGGCTATTCAAATAGTTTGATAACCCTACAGGGGTGTACTTCTTCACACACGCTCTCACCACTTATCGCCGTTTACACGACATGTACTCGGCAACCTTCAAGCGGAAGCCCAGTGAGGGTGTCGGCCATGACCTGACTAACCACACAAGTCTCTAGTCCAGGTTTATTGCCTATTTGAGTTCCATCCGCAAGGAAATCTAACTGATGTTTGCACTACGACCCCAAACGATGTGTGCAGGGTTCAATCCCATCAAACGGGTGCCTTGGTACACTATGCCACTTGCCTACCGCATTATAGCCCACCCCTAGGGTCAGCGCTATGCACAGCCTCCAGCATACTACAAACACCAAAAACTACTTGCAACTCCTGGATAGAGGACAAGGCAATTAATAAGCTAAGAGGGCCCATGTGTTTCAGGCCCAACTTGTGGTAGTATCTGTTCTTGGACAACATACACAGAACTCAGTTCCTGAGAACGGTTCCAATGAGACAACCCAACATGTACTCCTACATGGCGTCTCATCGCTACCTTTACCAAATTGTATTCACACACTTAGCTCTCACATACTAGGACATGAACACCACCACTCCAATTCATTGTAGACTAATCAGACCTGATAGAACTCTAAGCATAACAGGCATAGCAATTAAAGCATGAATGAGTAGGCACATCATGGCTTAAACAACTCCTACTCATGCTAGTGGGTTTCAACTATTTATTGTAGCAAAGACAGGTCATACAGAGGAATGGGTTCAACTACGACAATATGTAACAGTTGAATCGTTGTTGTCCTAATGCAGTAAAAGAGAGCTTGAGCAAGAGAGTGGCATTGTATCGGAATGCTTAAAGGGGGTTTGCTTGCCTGCACTTCTGAAGATAGTATTGTGTTTTCAAAAGTGTCGTCGATCTCAGAATTAGAATCTTCTGCTACCGAGAAGGGACAAACACGACAAACAAGAAGGAACGCAATCAATGCAATGCAACAATATGATGCATGATCATGACATGGCAATATGCTATGATTTGGGCTAGTGCAGCGAGCAACAATTTAAATGAAGTTGATTTGAACACAAGATTCAAATTCAAACTCCATATAAGACATTTCAAATGCCATTTATTCAAATTTTCATGTACAATGGTTTTAAGTTATTCAAACAATCACGACAACGCCATAAATATATTTTTTATATTTTTCTGATAATTTTTCATATATAAATTATTTCATTTGGTGTTACGGTCGAATTTCTAAGGATTTTATAAGTTTATAACATATTCTAGAATTTCCTGGTTATTCTAAATTAAACTAAATCCGCCAATTGATTTACTGCATCAGCAATATGTCAGCAGGTCAACTGCACTGATTAGAATCAATCCTGGCCTATGGGACCCACTGGTTAGTGAGTCAGGTAGTTTACTAACTAATTAGAGTTAAATTAGTCAGTAACCTAGCTTTGACTAGGGACTGGGCCCACACGCCATCGAGTTAGAAGAAGTCAAATACGGTCAACCCACGGTCAAACCTGGTCAATTGACCGGCATTTAGCCGACAGCGACAATAGTCACGACAGAGCGGCTCAGGATTCGTCCTCCAGTGACCATTCACGCAGCAAAGACCACCACTATGAAGCCCAGGCTCGCGCACATCTATGGAAACACGCGGGAGGCCTTGGGGTGGCCGGAGGCGACGATGGTGTCAAGGTCAACGGCGGTTGGAGCTCGGCGCGCTCGAGAATGTGGCTATGGTGGCCATGGCTATGCGTTCTTGGCACCTACGACATCTACGCACTCCGGCGAGCACGTTGGACCGCACGAGGTGACCAAAAGGAAACCGGAGCATCGTCGGCAACGAGCTCGGGCAGTGTACAACAGACTCGGGAAAGAGGAGGGTTTGAGGTGGGCGCTCATAACGGGGTAGGGGCGATGCTCAACGGTCTTGGGGGAGGGCCGGAGTGAGCAGGGTGGACAGCAATCTCGGACGCCCACAGTTGAAGATGACGGCTGGGAGGCCAAAGCAGTGCTTCCAGCGACTTGTGGCTCGATGGAGAGTACAAAGAATGTAAGGCGGAGACCCCTGACACGGAGAGGGAGCAAGGGAGTGAATGTGGCCTCGTGGTTTACGACGGTGCGGCCATGGCTACTTCGACCATGGTTGGGAACGGGTGAGACAGCAAGGGAGATACGGAACAAGGGGGTCTGCTAGATCAGGATGGTAGTGGAGAGGCTATCCGTGGCACTGACGCGGCACTGGGCAAGCAGGAGGTGTTGCGCGAGGCATGCGCGCGCGTCGGGCACATGCCCTATCCTCCTGGCATGAGGTGGAAGGTGACTAGCACAGGACAGATGGGCTGGCTGGGCCACCAGGTAAGCCAGGATAGTTCTCTCTTTCTTCTTTGTTTTCCATTTTGTTTTGTTTTTCTATTTTCTGCAATATGTTTTGATTTGATTTCTGGACCAAATCAATTTAGTTGCTTCTAAAAAATATTTGTGGATGTAATATGAACTAATTCAAAGCCCCACATTTGTTTCAGAATAATTGGGTATATATTTGTATTATTCAATGATATAAACCCAATTCAAATAGCTATGGATTTAATTCAGAGGCCCAGAGTAAATAATTTTGAACATCCAAAAATGTTGGTTTGATTTTTACATCTTGCCACAATTTTCAGAGATTTAAATGAACATTTTGTTGGGCTCATCTGAAACAATTTGAATTTTGACCATTTTAAAAGATTCTGTGGCTTTGAAAATTTCCTCAATTCAACTTTCACTAGAAATTAAATATGATGCATGAAGAAATATGCAACTAATTACAATCAATTTCTAGGGCTGTGACAACTCACCTCCACTGAACAAGAATCTCGTCCTGAGATTCAAGACATGAGGTAAGAGGAAAGAGGGGACATTGTAGCGACCAGACCTTAAATAATCGGATTTCTGTGCATTAGTGTCATCCCTGGATCAGTAATGCTGACACGCACAGTACTTGAAGGATTTATAACAGAGTAGCAATCACACACTTATTATATCGAATGTCTCCAAAGAGAATTTATTACAATAAATATGGATTAAGGCCATCTAATAATGATAACAGCGGAAGGCTTGGAAGATAAGTGAGTCCATCAACTCCAACGGCATCACTGAGTATAGAAACACGATCCTAAGGCGTCTTACTCATCGTCTGAAAAGTCTGCAACATGAATGTTGCAGCCCGAAACGAGTCAGCACATGGAATATGGTGGCAATGTAACACATAGAGAGTAATGAAAGAATAATGCTATTCTACATGCATATATGGCTTGATGGAAAAGCTCTATGGTTACAGTTTTGCGTAAAGCCAATTTTTCCCTACTGCAAAGGAATAAATTTATTTAACTATCATGGTGGTTGTTAAACATTGAGAGCGTAGACCCTATCAATCCCAATTAAGCATCAACATTAAAACCCAACAATATTAATTAGAGTAACATGATGAGATTCACATGATAATCCAAGTACTAGATACTCCAGATGTCCATAACCTGGGACACGGCTAACCATGATTAGTTTATACACTCTGCAGAGGTTTGTGCACTTTTCCCCACAAGACTCGATCTCCTCCGTTGGGATTCTCGCACTACATGATGTTTAAGAAACGGATGACTGAGACATAGTCTTTCAGAAGCGCTAGCACCTTACGATCGGGTAGACAGTACCAACCTACATCCCCTACATCTGCTAGTCTACCACTGTAAGAGTTCGCACAACTTAGTCAACTATGCTAGAGCCCACAGTAGCTTGTGGCTGCACACAGAAGTTTCTAGCATGTAATATCTCATGATCCCTTTGGGCCTGGGTGGCGGTCCATAAAGAAAAACAACAGGCAATCCTTGAATACCCAGGTACCTCAATCCACCCAGATGTGTATTAAAGTTGCCACCTTAAATAAACCATTAAATTAACAATCTCACATCTGTCATGGATACACTCACCCAATCCACGTCTACTAGCATAGCATGGCATAATAAGCAACGGAGAGTAACTCCCAAGGGTTTGACAATAAAACAGGTAATAGGTACTACCTCATCTACTTCCCAAAACCCACATATTAAACATATCCTAATCATGCAATTGTTTGAGGATTGATCTAATTCAATAAAACTGGGTAGTAAAGGGGTATGATCAAAGTGTTACTTGCCTTGCTGACGATCCACGAAACCTAGAGATTTGAAGTAGCAAGTGACGCAATCCGGGTACTCTATCGCAAACAAACAAGCATACAATAAGTACTCATCTAATGCACAGTAAAACTCAAATAAGAGATCTAACCGGAAAGTTCAACTTAAGATCTCTGGTTTGCAAAAAGAAATCAAATCAAACGAAGCAACGAAAATCAAACAGTGAAAGAAACAAGCTTCATTTACTAATCTGGATCTAAGTCAAATTTTACAGTAGCAAAAACTTGTTTGAGTTGGTTATTCGGAAAGAGGGTTTCAAGACGAAACTCTAGGCGCTTGAATCACCTGATTCCGATAAACGAGCGAAAAGTTAAACTAAAATGAAAATCGGATCAGAAATCGCGATCAGAAAAATCGCGGAATAAATCCGAGAAAAAGAAAAACGATGAACAGATTAATGAACGAACGTTCGTTATCTGGATCTAAATGATGAACGCGTTCGTTAAAACAAACGAACGAGCGAACGCTCGCTAATTAACCTAAACCAAAAAAACGGATCTCAAAAAACGGATCTTAAAAAAACCGACGAAAACCGACGGAAAAACCGAACGGTTTTTCTAAAAAAACCGGCGGCGGCGACGGGGTCAACCTCGGCGTGCGGGTCCGGCAGCGGCGGCGGTGGCTTGGGTGGTCTGGGGCTGGCGGCGGCCCGGGGTGGCGCTATATAAAGGCCCCGACCAGAGGAGTCCTAGCCGATCCTGGCCCATAGTGGGTTCGGATTTTTTTTAAAAATATTTTCACGCAGAAAAACAAACGAAAGAAATACTAAACGGACTCCAAAAATCCCAAAATAAAATTTCCCCAGCTTCTAAAATCAAGCCGGTTTAAATGAACATTTATTTGGGGCCTAAATGCAATTTGAAAAACACACATTTTTCCTAAATTCAAATAAAATAGCAATAAAACTAAAAACAAAATCTTATTTGATTTTATTATTAAATCCTCAATATTTCTTTATTTTGGGAAAGTCATTTTATTCCCTATCTCATATTTTTAAGATTGAAATAATTGAAGATAAAATAAATAAAATCAAATGATCCTATTTTTCAAAATTTGAGAAACTCAAATATGAAAATATCGAAATTCCCAACTCTCTCTGTGGGTCCTTGAGTCGCGTAGAATATCTAGGATCGAGCAGAAATGCAATAAATATGATATGCAATAATGATCTATTTGTATAACATTCCAAATTGAAAATTTGGGATGTTACAAACCTACCCCCCTTAAGATGAATCTCGCCCTCAAGATTCGAGTTGGCTAGAAAATAGGTGAGGGTGGTCCTTCAGTAGATCTTCCTCTTGCTCCCAGGTGGCTTCATCCTCTGTGTGGTGGCTCCACTGAACTTTGCAAAACTTGATAACCTTACTGCGGGTGACTCGGCTGGCGTACTCAAGAATCTTAACTGGTTTCTCCTCATAGGTCAAATCACTGTCCAACTGAATCGCCTCTAGTGGCACTGTATCTCTCAGCGGTATATCAACCATCTCTGCGTGGCACTTCTTCAACTGAGAAACGTGGAACAAGTCGTGAACTCCTGACAATCCCTCAGGCAATTCCAACTTGTAGGCAACTTCTCCCATACGCTCCAAAACTTTGTATGGTCCCACAAAACGTGGCGCTAACTTTCCCTTGACTCCAAATCACTTAACTCCTCGAAGTGGAGATACAAGAAGATAGACTCTATCACCGACTTTGTAAATAGTCTCCTTGCATTTAGAACCTGTATAGCTTTTCTGCCTGTACTGGGCTACCTTGAGCCTATCATGAATCAACTTCACTTTCTGTTCAGACTCCTTAATCAAATCTGGTCCAAACAACCGGCGGTCTCCAACTTCATCCCACGACAACGGGGTCCTGCACCTCCTTCTGTATAGGGCTTCGGAAGGGGCCATCTTCAAGCTGGATTAATAACTGTTGTTGTAAGAGAACTCTGCATATGGCAAATTGTCGTCCCAACTAGATCCGTAATCTAGCGCACAAGCTCTCAGCATATCCTCCAAAATCTGATTGACTCTCTCGGTCTGTCCATCTATCTGCGGATCAAAAGCTGTACTGAACTCTAGCCTGGTACCCAAGGTTTCGTGCAACTGATTCCAGAACTTTGAGGTAAACTGTGTTCCTCTATCTGATACAATGCTCCTCGGAACTCCATGTAGACATACGATCCTGATCATATATATCTTGGCCAACTTAGCACTGATGTAAGTGGTCTTCACTAGAATGAAATGTGCTACCTTCGTTAAACGATCGACTACAACCCAAATCGAATCATAGCCTGAACGAGTCTTGGGCAATCCCGTAATAAAATCCATGCCTAGTTTATCCCACTTCCATTCGGGTATCGGCAATGGTTGTAACAATCCTGCTGGGTTCTGATGCTCTGCCTTCACTCTCTGACATACATCACAAACTGCTACATATTTCGCAATATCTTTCTTCATTCCGGTCCACCAGAAAGTGTCCTTCAAATCCAAATACATCTTGGTATTTCCTGGGTGAATCGAATACGGAGAATCATGGGCCTCTTGCAGAATCAACTTCCTGATCTCCGGGTCATTAGGCACATAAACACGGTCTTCAAACCATAAGGTATCATGCTCATCCTCACGAAACCCCTTAGCTTTACCTTTGCTCATCTTCTCCTTTATCTCGGCAATCTCCTTGTCATTCTTCTGGGCTTCTCTGGTCTTATCCATCAAAGTCGACTGAATTTCCAATGCTGCTACATAGCCTCTCAGAACTATCTCCAAACATAGCTCGCAAAGATCCTCGGTTAACTCCTTTGGCAACCCTCCGGTCATGAGTGTATTGACATGGCTCTTACGTCTCAACGCGTCAGCTACTACGTTAGCCTTTTCGGGGTGATACTGCAACCTCATATCATAATCTTTGATGAGCTCCAACCATCTCCTTTGCCTGAGATTTAACTCCTTCTGCGTGAAAATGTACTTCAAACTCTTGTGATCCGTGTACACCTCACAATGATTTCCGATAAGAAAATGTCTCCAAGTCTTCAACGCATGCACTATGGATGCTAACTCCAAATCATGTGTGGCATAATTCAACTTTTCATGAGGTTTAAGCTGTCGTGAAGCATACGAAACAACTCTCCCTTCCTGCATCAGCACTGCTCCAAGTCCTCGACGTGAAGTGTCGTAATACACTTCGTAATCCTTGCTCTGATCTGGCAGAATCAACACTGGTGAGGTAACTAGATGTTCCTTCAACTCCTGGAAACTGGCCTCACATTCCTCAGTCCAATTGAACTTGGTATCCTTCTTCAACAACTCCGTCATGGGCTACGCAATCTTCGAGAAATTCTCAATGGTTCTCCAGTAGTATCCTGCCAGTCCAAGAAAACTCCGGATCTCTCCAACTGTCGTTGGTGCTACCCAATTGGTCACAGTGACAACTTTGATGGGATCTACTACTATTCCTTCTCCGGATATAACATGTCCGAGGAATCCAACTTCCTTCAACCAAAATTCACATTTGCTGAACTTGGCATATAACTAATGTTCTCTGAGCTTCTCGAGTACCAAACGCAAATGCTCCTTATGCTCCTCTTCATTCTTCGAGTAGACCAAAATATCATCAATGAACACCACGACGAACTTATCCAGAAACTCCATAAATACCTTGTTCATCATGTTCATGAAATAGCCAGGTGCGTTAGTCAGACCAAATGACATAACGGTATACTCGTACAACCCGTACCTAGTGGTAAAAGCCGTCTTAGGTATATCCTGCTCTCGAATCTTCAACTGATGGTATCCTGATCGCAAATCGATCTTGGAAAATACCTTTGCTCCTTGCAATCGGTCAAACAAATCATTGATCATCGGCAGTGGGTACTTGTTCTTGATTGTTACTGCATTCAATCCTCGATAATCAACAACCATCCTCAATGATCCGTCCTTCTTCTCCACTAGAAGTACTGGCGATCCCCAAGGCGAAGAACTTGGGCGAATATAGCCTTTATCCAGTAACTCCTTAATCTGATTCTTAATCTCCTCCAAATCTTTTGCAGGCATCCTGTATGGTCTCTTGGATATCGGCCCTGTGCCTGGCAAAATCTCAATCAAAAACTCGATGTCTCTATCCGTGGCATGCCTGGCAACTCTTTTGGAAATACATCAGGAAAAACCTTCACCACTGGTACTTCCTCCTGCACAACTCCTGATAAGGAATTTACTTGAGTCCTCTTCGGCACATGCCGGGATACATACTTGATCCTTCTTCCTTCTAGTGTTGTGAGCAAAATTGTCTTACTAGCGCATTCAATGTTCCCTCCATACTTCGATAACCAATCCATGCCTAATATCACATCCAATCCTTGCGATTCCAATACTATTAGGTCCGAGGGAAACACGTAGTTACCAATCCTTAATGGTAACCGATCACACCATAGACTAGCCATATATTCTGCTCCAGGCGAGGTTACTACCATGGGTGACCTAAGGGCTTGGGTTGGCAGCTTATACTTATCCACAAATACCCTTGATATGTATGAATGCGATGCACCAGTATCAAAAAGAACGAGTGCAGTAAATGACTTAACCAAAAACTTACCTATTACTGCATCGGTCTGGGCTTCAACCTCCTCCACACTAATGTGGTTCACCTGTCCTCTGTTGAAAGGGTCTGGCTGCTTCCCAGAGCTTCCATTGCCATTTCCATTCTGGCCTTCAGGACATTCATTGGCGTAATGTCCGGTCTTCTGGCACTTAAAGCAAGTGACTTGACTTAGATCTCTCTTGGCTGGTGTTGAGGGGTTGGTACGGTTCTGGCCATTGCTTCCTCCATTCCCGTTACCATTCTTGGAACCATTATGGTTGTGTGAACTACCACCTCCATGGGTATGCTGGAACTGTCCTCCCAATTTCGGGGTAAAACGTGGCTTCTGCTGAGCTCCAGAATTGTACTTCCCTTGTCCATACTTCCTCTTGCGGTTCTCAATCTGTTGGTGCTTCCCTTCAATCATGAGAGCTCTATCTACCAATTCCTGGTAGTTATTGAAACTTGCTACCATCAACTGCATGCTCAACTCATCATTCAATCCTTCCAAAAACTTCTCTTGCTTAGCTGCATCCGTAGCAACGTCATCTGGAGCATAATGTGCTAGCTTACTAAAGTCATCCACATACTGGCCAACTGTACATCCTCCCTGGCTTAAGTTGCAAAACTCACGCTTCTTCATGGCCATTGCTCCTGCTGAAACATGGGCAGTACGGAAAGCCTGCTGAAACTGATCCCATGTGATAGTGTCTACTGGATAGGTGGCTGTGAAATTCTCCCACCATGATGCTGCGGGTCCTTTAAGCTGATGTGCGGCGAAGCGCACCTTCTCTGCATCTGTGCATCCTGCAGTGGTCAACTCCCTGGCTGTCTTGCAAAGCCAATCATCTGCAACAATCGGCTCGGTGCTACTAGAGAACACCGGCGGATTCAGCCTAAGGAAACGGATTAAGTGATCCACAGGTGGTGGCGGTGGTGGGTTGTTGTTGTTGTTGTTCCCCTGATTCTGATTCTGGACTAGTATCTGCATCAATGCATTCTGCTACTGGATCAACTGAGTGAGCTTCGGTGGGAAAGCAAATCTATTGTCACGTCTCGGAGGCATCTGAGGGTTTAGAAAAGATGAGAATACAAAATAGAACGAGGTCTAGAGGGAAAACACTACCCATATACACATGAGACAAATTTCAATCAAAACACTTCATTCAAACAAGCAAGTGCATACAATGGTCTATCTATCATTACAAAAGTGCTCGGACTATACTAGATACATGGGGGAATACTACTACTGTTATGGTGGTCGACTAGAAAAACTGCTCCGATGAGGACTCCATGATATCTGCTCCAGCTTCATCAACATAGTCATCATCACTATCGTTTGGGTCCGAGTTGGTGTCATCGATGATGATGTAGTTCTCTGGACAAGTGCAATCTTCGTCTTCTCCAGTTGCGGGAAATCCCATAAACACCCTTAGCTTCTTCTTCAGATCACCATTCTTCTCTACTAGCATTGCTATTTCCTCCTCATATCCATCGTGTGTAGTCTTGAGTTCTTCATCTAGTTCGGCGATCTTGGTCATGGACTTCTTCAGATCCATCATGCATGCGCACATTTGGTTCTCCTGGCGTCGAATGTGCTGGTTTAACTCCTGGATGAAAGCTGCAATTGATCTGTCCTTCCTGGTGCTGATCATCTCCCATTGCTCATCTCGGCGCCCACAAATCTGGTAGATAGTATCCTTAAGCTCCTTGTGGTAAACTTCTCCAATACGTCCCATGGTGATGTGGGCTGCCATGCTCTTTCCTAGACTCCAGGTCGGTGCATCAAAGGAAAACTCTATGGGCTCAGTGACGGGTATGAACGTCCTTCCTAGAACTTGAACTTGAATCATCCAGCGCTCCTCTTCAGGTAAAGTGGCATTGTAGGTCCCGGTGAAGCTTGGTACTCCAATGTTTAGGTACTTGGTAACTTCCTTCACGTGTCGTCCAAAGGGTGTTTCTTCATCCGGTTGCGTGAACTTGTTCCTTGCATCCGCCATCCTAAAAGAGTAGAAAGGATGAGTCAGAAATGAGAATAGAGAGTAGTGATCTAGGGCTTTAGCTTAGTGGTTGTGTCCTACAGTCAGCGTGTGCTCTGATACCATCTTGTAGCGACCAGACCTCCAACAGTCTGATCTCTGTGCATCAGCGTCATCCCTAGATCAGTAATGCTGGCACGCACAGTACTTGAAGGATTTATAACAGAGTAGCAATCACACACTTATTACATCGAATGTCTCCAAAGAGAACTTATTACAATAAATATGGCTTAAGGCCATCTAATAACGATAACAACGGAAGGCTTGGAAGATAAGTGAGTCCATCAACTCCAACGGCATCACTGAGTATAGAACCACGATCCTAAGGCGTCTTACTCATCGTCTGAAAAGTCTGTAACATGAACGTTGCAGCCCGAAACGGGTCAGCACATGGACTATGCTGGCAATGTAACACATAGAGAGTAATGAAAGAATAATGCTATTCTACATGCATATATGGCTTGGTGGAAAAGCTCTATGGTTACAGTTTTGCGGAAAGCCAATTTTTCCCTACTACAAAGGAATAAATTTATTTAACTATCATGGTGGTTGTTAAACATTGAGAGCATAGACAACCTCTCAATCCCAATTAAGCATCAACTTTAAAACCCAACAATATTAATTAGAGTAACATGATGAGATTCACATGATAAACCAAGTACTAGATACTCCAGATGTCCATAACTGGGGACACGACTAACCATGATTAGTTTATACACTCTGTAGAGGTTTGTGCACTTTTCCCCACAAGACTCGATCTCCTCCGTTGGGATTCTTGCACTACATGATGTTTGAGAAACGGATGACCGAGACATAGTATTTCAGAAGCGCTAGCACCTTACGATCGGGTAGACAGTACCAACCTACATCCCCTACATCTGCTAGTCTACCACTGTAAGAGTTTGCACAACTTAGTTAACTATGCTAGAGCCCATAGTAGCTTGTGGCTGCACACGGAAGTTTCTAGCATGTAATATCTCATGATCCCTTTGGGCCTGGGTGGCGGTCCATAAAGAAAAACAACAGGCAATCCTTGAATACCCAGGTACCTCAATCCACCCAGATGTGTATTAAAGTTGCCACCTTAAATAAACCATTAAATTAACAATCTCACATCTGTCATGGATACACTCACCCAATCCACGTCTACTAGCATAGCATGGCATAATAAGCAACATAGAGTAACTCCCAAGGGTTTGACAATAAAACATGTAATAGGTACTACCTCATCTACTTCCCAAAACCCACATATTAAACAGATCCTAATCATGCAATTGTTTGGGGATTGATCTAATGCAATAAAACTGGGTAGTAAAGGGGTATGATCAAAGTGTTACTTGCCTTGCTGATGATCCGCGAAACCTAGAGATTCAAAGTAGCAAGCGGCACAATCCGGGTACTCTATCGCAAACAAACAAGCATACAATAACTACTCATCTAATGCACAGGTAAAACTCAAATAAGAGATCTAACTGGAAAGTTCAACTTAAGAACTCTGGTTTGCAAAAAGAAATCAAATCAAACGAAGCAACAAAAATCAAACGGCGAAAGAAACAAGATTCATTTACTAATCTGGATCTAAGTCAAATTTTACAGTAGCAAAAACTTGTTTGAGTTGGTTATTCGGAAAGAGGGTTTCGAGACGAAACTCTAGGTGCTTGAATCACCTGATTCCGATAAACGAGTGAAAAGTTAAACTAAAACGAAAATTGGATCAGAAATATCGATCAGAAAAATCGTGGAATAAATCCGAGAAAAAGAAAAAATGACAAACAGATTAACGAACGAGCGTTCGTTATCTGGATCTAAATGATGAACATGTTCGTTAAAACGAACGAACGAGCGAACACTCGCTAATTAACCTAAAATGAAAAACCGATCTAAATAAAAAAACAGATCTAAAAAAAACCCGACGAAAACCGACGGAAGAACCGAACGGTTTTTCTAAAAAAAACGGCGGCGACGACGGGGTCAACCTCGGCGTGCGGGTCCGGCAGCGGCGGCGCGGGGCGGCGGCGACTCCGGCGACGGCGGCGGTGGCAGCAGGCGGCTAGGGTTTGGGGGCGGCGGCGGCTCGGGTGGGCTGGGGCTGGCGGCGGCCTGGGGTGGCGCTATATAAAGGCCCCGGCCAGAGGAGTCCTGGCCGATCCCGGCCCATAGTCGGTTCAGATTTTTTTAATATTTTCACGCAGAAAAACAAACGAAAGAAATACTAAACGGACTCCAAAAATCCCAAAATAAATTTTCCCCGACTTCTAAAATCAAGCCGGTTTAGATGAACATTTATTTGGGGCCTAAATGCAATTTTTAAAAGCACACATTTTTCCTAACTTCAAATAAAATAGCAATAAAATCAAAAATAAAATGTTATTTGATTTTATTATGAAAACCTCAATATTTCTTTATTTTGAGAAAGTAATTTTATTCCCTCTCTCATATTTTTAAAATCAAAATAATTGAAGATAAAATAAATAAAATCAAATGATCCTATTTTTCAAAATTTGAGAAACTCAAATATGAAAATATCGAAATCCCCAACTCTCTCCGTGGGTCCTTGAGTTGCGTAGAATTTCTAGGATCGAGCAGAAATGCAATAAATATGATATGCAATAATGATCTATTTGTATAACATTCCAAATTGAAAATTTGGGATGTTATAGACATTAAATTAACACAATCTTCACGATCCAGATTGCGCTTCTTAAGAACGTTGATTCATTGCATCATCTTGATCTTGACGTCTCTGCTTTGGGAACTACATCCACACGACGACGAAAAGGAAGGGAAACTCTACAGGAATCGATCTTCACAAAGACCAAACAACTCACGATCAACTCATGGAATGAGACATAAGAACATCTCTTGAGCTGAGACACAGAAAACTCACTAAAGGTGGTGGAAACAAAACATATGACGAAGGTTCAAATTGGTAGGCAACAATTACATGCTTAAGTAATATGGTGCATGGTTTCAAAGTAGCAAGGAAATAATTGTCATGATTCCATAACGTGGCACCTTAGGGAAGGTGACTCGTAGAATTATTCCCTTAAGTGGAAAAATGAATTACTTTTGATACATGGATCGTTGAGACTCTTTATACCAGCCCAGGGCAATTTGCAAACGATCATTTGAAGGAGTTCAAAGAATGGTATACTCAGATCAAAAAGGAAACTACGGTTATAGAAAAAATCGGCAAATAGAAGGCTCATTCCAGTTGATACCGAGGATATAACCTAGTGTCTGGGCGTGCTCTCAAGAACTTGAGCATTTCCATATTCATCAGGTTTTTACCAACATCTATGCCAAAGATCTTGGTGACACCTCGTACTACCGTGATGAACAAGCATGGATGGTGCAGACACAAAGGAAGACAAACATTTTCTCATATTTCACCTTAGCGAGGCCGAGGAAACAAAATCTGGATGATCGGCTGAGAGACATTTAGCACTCTGTTTCTAATGTTCTCCTTGATGTTCTAGCTACCATGGTCATGCTTAAAAGCGTCAACATGGCTATCAAGTAAAGGTCAGACTTCGGGAACACTAAGGGTCCATAGAACAACTTCGAGAATAGGTCGCACAGAATCCTCATGGAGAAGATGGTCAAATTGCTCAATCAAGATACTACAGTAATAGATCTCCGGCTAGGTATGTTGGCCAAAACATCAACCTTGTCGGAACCTATATCATAGATCTTGGGAAAATTCCAACCATCATACAAGCCTGAGATTTAGATTTGGTTGGTAACAGGATATTCCAGACTCGACATATCTGAAAAAGAAAGGTTGCAACACAAATTGAAGAGATGACGTTGTGAGATTCTTGGGAAATGAACTACGGATAGAAAGCTCCAAAACATGAGCTGGATTGCAAGACACACATGAACACATTGTCCAAGACAAATGTGATCACATAGAGGTGTTACAACAAAAAACTGCCGAATTCTGGTTGGGAACCATCATTGAGGATAACGAAATCTTGTGCATGAACTAGTATTAGCACAACAAACTCCTTTTCCTCGAACAAATCAATCCGTGGCTTTGTGTGCTAGGGAATACATATGGAATGGAGGTAGCAGGACTATCAAACCATAAAATACTTCGCACATGCATGACTGACTTGGGATGATTCCAGCGGAAACAAAACAAACCTTTCTCAAATTCACGGCAGCAACTTGCATCAAATGCACATGAATTAGAGAAAGTCACTTCTTTCATCCAAACATATACTCCATGAACGGAACATGAAGGCAATGCTTACAAAGTTTCCAATGCTAGCTTTAATGTTCATCATGAATCATGGAGAAGATAAAAATATTGCCGATGGGCTCAACAACAATTCATCCAGGTTTCCATATAGATGGAATTCCACAATTAAGTGAACACGGTGATAGCGTTGATCAGACCAAAAGATATATTGTGCATGCTCAAGGAAAACATCCACGAGTAAGACAACATTACAAACATCATTGGTTTTGATTTGATTTGACGATAGCCCACACTCAAATCAAAGTTTGTACAATATAATAGATCCAACAACTAATCACGAAGATCAATCAATGAAGATATCATCTTTCTTTAATATAGACACATAAACACAATGATATCCCTTCGGAACAAACTAAGTTAGGCAAAGCTTTTATCCTCTAACTCTCCAAGTTGTTGTTTAGCTTAACCAACTAGCTCAAGGGTATCTGACATAGATTCTTGGAGAGATGATGGTTTATAGGAAACTAACTTCATCACAAACTCATCATAACAGTTAGGGGACAACCCGGTGACACTTCCGAGAAGATATTGCAAAAATCACTAACCACCAATATGTTACTAAGCTCGAGAACAATCTTGCTTTTTAGGGCAAGACGATGTGATCAAAGAGCAAGGTATTACACAATTCTAACTCATCAATCAAAGAGTGCACCAGGGAAAATGGACTAGGTAGCATGATCAATCTAAAGATTATTCAATAACCAACACACTAAGAATGAAATTATCATCCATTAACTACCAAGCAATGGCGTTGCTAGGAGTATTGATTTCACACATCACATTTGACTTGTTGGCATTCCGGTTACAATCACCACAGAAACCAAGAAATGAATGATGATGGTGAGAAGTATCACTGTATCAAGAATTCATAAGAGGTGGTGTAGTTCTCATGACAATCCTGACGTAAAGGGGGTAATACTCCAGGGTAGAACAAAACAAAAGATGGATTGGCATTTTGATCTACGAAATACAATTGTTTTGACCCAATCCTAGATATGGATGAGGTACTGGAGTTTGTTTCTCGTGGTCATTCCGAAATATAATGTCCTGATGGACCATAAGAATAATAGGCTTTGATGAACAAATGCATGATATACTCTTGACTATCAATTGATAAATGAAGATCGGGATGTATTTGAATAGGGACAACTCAAAGGAACACACGATTTTCTGAGTTGTAGATGCATAGATTAGCATGTCGAACAAATTTCAACATATTTCTTTCGGATGACCCATGCAGAAAAGTAGATTGGCAGAGTCACAACTATGGAATGGAGAACTCATGAAGAGCACTCTTATTGTGATCTTTTGGTTCAAACGAACTTCTGCCAAGGATGGTTCATGGTATTTGGAAGAATGATATACCACAAACCTCGAGGGATATCACAAAGGTTACTAATATCCTAAAGGAATAAGCAAACACTATCAACACGAAGCAAGTAGAGTGAATTTTGGGTTTAAGAACCCAGAAATGGAATACCTACTAACTAAATAACATCACAAGATACTTTTGAGAAGGGTGGCCAGAATCATCACACCGGATCCAAAACATGTCTAGGTTACTGAGTGATTCTCTAAGATACCTAGTTTCTTTATAACTTCAACATATATGTCGAGGCAACAGAGTACCTCAACACACCAATTAGTGTGCTTAATCTGACCCAAAAGGAAATTGGGAACATGGAGGAAAGATTTGTTGGAAATATACCCTAGAGGCAATAATAAATTGGTTATTATTATATTTCCTTGTTCATGCTAATTGTTTATTATCCATGCTAGAATTGTATTGAAAGGAAACTCAGATACATGTGTGGATACATAGACAACACCATGTCCCTAGTAAGCCTCTAGTTGACTAGCTTGTTGATCAATAGATGGTTACGGTTTCCTGACCATGGACATTGGATGTCATTGATAACTAGATCACATCATTAGGAGAATGATGTGATGGACAAGACCCAATCCTAAGCATAGCACAAGATCGTGTAGTTCGTCTGCTAAAGCTTTTCTAATGTAAAGTATCATTTCCTTAGACCATGAGATTGTGCGACTCCCGGATACCGTAGGAATGCTTTGGGTGTGCCAAACGTCACAACCTAACTGGGTGGCTATAAAGGTGCACTACAGGTATCTCCGAAAGTGTCTGTTGGGTTGGCACGAATCGAGACTGGGATTTGTCACTCTGTGTAACGGAGAGGTATCTCTGGGCCCACTCGGTAGGACATCATCATAATGTGCACAATGTGATCAAGGAGTTGGTCATGGGATGATGTGTTACAGAACGAGTAAAGAGACTTGCCATAACAAGATTGAACAAGGTATCAGTATACCGACGATCGAATCTTGGGCAAGTACTATACCGGTAGACAAAGGGAATTGTATACGGGATTGATTGAATCCTTGACATCGTGGTTCATCCGATGAGATCATCGTGGAACATGTGGGAGCCAGCATGGGTATCTAGATCCCGTTGTTAGTTATTGGCCGAAGAGTTGTCTCGGTCATGTCTGCATGGTTCCTGAACCCGTAGGGTCTACACACTTAAGGTTCGATGACGCTAGGGTTATAGGGAATAGATATACGTGATTAATGAATGTTGTTCGGAGTCCCGGATGAGATCCCGGACATCACGAGGAGTTCCGGAATGGTCCAGAGGTAAAGATTTATATATGGGAAGTCCTGTTTTGGTCACCAGAAAAGTTTCGGGTGCTATCGATAACGTACCGGGACCACCGGGAGGGGCCACCAGCCCCGGAGGCCTACGAGGGCCAATAGTGGGAAGGGACAAGCCCCTAGGTGGGCTGGGGCGCCTCCCACCAGGGCCCAAGGCGCCTCAAGAGAAGAAGGGGGCAAACCCTGTGACACCCCAAAATTTTAACCTTGTTTTATTACTTAAAATTTTGCTAGGGAACTTAAATTTTTATTTTTCTGGATTTATTTTTGATCTCAGAACCTCTCTTTTCTTCTAGGTTGTGGAGTTTTCACCCCAAGTAAAAAGTTTTCAATTATTGTTGGACTTCTTTACCCTCTCAAATAAAACAATTCTTTTATCAGTGGGATTATTTATATAATTATTTTTCCCTGGGCTTTATTTCTCTAAAATGGTTTTTCATAAGTTTTAGGGTTCCAATTGCACTGCAACCCTTTGATAAATTCATTTAAAAATCCCACCAAAATTTGAGGATGACATATGATGTCCCTAAATCACTGTTATGCAAAAATATTCCTTAGTCATTTCAACATTTTGAGTTTACCACAAGTTTTTAAATCTGGTCAGATTTCACTTTTGCACTGCAACCTATTTAAATACTCCTTTAAAACTTCCACCAAAATTAGGGGAGGTCAGTAGGAGTATATTATTCATCTTGGTGCAAAAACCCATTGATGTTCTTTGAAAAATTTGAGTAAATCATCCTCATCTTCATTCTGGTTCAACTTGGTGATTTGTACTGCAACCATATTTTTGCTTGCTCTTTTTCCGTTGATTCTTCCTCCTGCTTGTAGACCACCCTGCAAAACCCTTAAGTCCAGGAGAGTGGACCCATTGGAGTATGTTTGGTCCATGCAATCATGCCTTTTTCTTTCTGCCCAAAACTGAAGATTTGCAAAACATGCACTAACAAGTTTCTGGTTTTGCCCAAATGACCTTGCCCTCCTCACCTACATCTAAAGAGACTCCAATCTGGAAAGTTTGGCCACCCCAAGAGTTGCCTTGATGCCCTTGGCATTCTGTCGAGCACTTGGTGTGCATAGCCAGTTTTGGCATGATTTGTAGTTTGCATTGGGGACTTGACCCCCTGACCACACCACCATGTCCACTAATCTTCTTGCAAACCCTAACCTAGGCCTGTTAGTCCCCAGCCTCATCCAAACCCTCTAGCACACGCTGGCATTTTGCCGAACAGTTGGCGTGCACGCTCTGGGCGCGGCCAGAGCGCGCGTTTTGCACGTGCGTGCGCACGAGTCGCCGTGTCCGGCTGCCGCCTACCCGCGCCCGTTCTGGCCCCTCCCCTCTCCCAGTCGACGCACCCGACTCCTCCCTCGCTGCAGGGCCGCCTGGCCCCCTCCTGGCGCCCTACAGCACCGCCACCGCCGCCCCGACAACCTCTGCCCTGGTCGACGCCGCCCGAGCCACGCCAACGCGCCAGCTCGCTCGTGGAACAGCCCGAGCTCATCCACTAGCTCGTCAGCTAGCGCCCGTCGCCGCCACGTCTCCCTGTCCACTATAGAACGACAATCGCTGACGATCCTATCCATGGCCGCCGCGAACCGACCTAGCCGCACTATAAGTAGGGGCCCCCAAGCTCGTCCAGCCAGTCAGGCAGCCTCAGGCCACCCCCAAAGCACCCCCACAACCAGTAATTGTCGGGGGGAAGCCGTCTTCCCCGACTCCGGCCGGTTCGGCCGCCGCCACGTCCCAGCCCCGTTCGTCGCAACCAGGCCCCCCTGCTCGTCCAATGCCACCATTCTACTCCCCTTGATCGTGCGGAGCTGCCCAACCTCTCAGTCGTGATCGGGAACCACCGTAGAACACAACCCCAAACCCACCTGAAGCCTCCTCCGCCGCGGAGCTCTCCGCCGGCGACTCCCTCCACCCCCGCCAACCCAGCAACCACGGGGAGGTCCGCCCTGAGCTGGCAGATCCATACCTGCCCTCGGATGCCCTCGAGGAACCATCGTTCACCGGCGAAGATCGCCGGAGCTCTGCCTCCGTTCGGCCAAAGGAGAGGGAAGGCGGGGGAGACCGGTCAAACCTGACCGGTGGGCCCCTGGACCCACTGTCAGCGACCCCGAGCTGGTCCACGCTGGCTAAGTGGAAGCGTAAAAGCAAAGTACGCCTTCGGCGTGTTCAGTTTTCGAAACGTTTTTCTTTTTTTCTGTTTTATTTTAAAAACAGAATTTGACCAAAACTTTGACTGGCAATATCTTTTTAAATAAACTCCAAATGATTTGATTATTTTTCCTACCCCTCTCAAATTTAGTCTAGTTTATTTTAAAATTTATTTGAAAATTCTTCAGACAACTTTTTACACTGTTTTGAAACTATGTTTTAATTTGAGTAATTTCAAAAATAGGTTTTGAAGAAGAAGTCAACTTTCAAAAAAGGCACACCCCACTTGCATACCCTTGAAGGCAATCATTCTGACCCCTGGCATAATATTTTTGTGTGTTGGTTGACACGATTATAACACCACCTTAATACGGAGAACTCGTTATTTTTTTGTGGTGATACGATCATTTGCAAGAATGCATATTGGTGATTTCCTTGCTATTGGAAATGGATATACTCGAGATAGTAATCGTCCTCGTATGCCTTGCATGCATGCCGAAAAGAAATTCAAGAAAGCCTCTGCCTTGGGTAGGCGTGAGCTTGTCTTCAGTCTTCATCGGGACAGTTATGTCCGGTATGGCATAGTAAGGTATAATGAGTGGTGATTTTGTTGGTTGAAATATATTAGTTGTACATATCATGCAGGGAATTTATAAACCTCCTGAGTAGGCCGTAGATCGAGTCTTGTTCCAGTAACCCCCATACTTGTTTCGTACTACCACTTGTCCCTGCTGCAGGTAGGGTACGGTTCAGTAAGTTGTCAACCCCTTTCTTGGCACACACCGTATAGAGAGGCCATGGTGGAAGATACCGGCTGCATCCGGTAGGCAGGCCACCTGGTCCGGGGGCATGGGTGTTTCCAGTTGGGACCGAGAGGGGGCACCCCTTAGAGCACGCGATATAAATTTGATCCCATGCTATTAGAGGTTGTAGCCTCCCCACTTAGAGTTTTGCTTGACAGGTGTCGTGGGTGATTCCAAACACCGGTAAGTTAAGCTGGTGTGTGCAAGTCAGGTGTGTTTTCACTTAAAAGACCGTAGACGGAATTAGTCCCGATGGACTAAAGGAATCCGTTACTCGTGGGTAAAGAGTACACCCTCTGCAGAGATTAAATCTATTCGAATAGCCGTGTCCATGGTTAAGGACTCCGGTCTGGGATGGGTCAAGTGTCGGTCTTCAGAGGAGAAACTGCTAAACCAGAACATGGATCATGACTTGTGACTTGTGATGATTATGATGATTATTATTATGGACTAACCCTTTTTATTATTTGAATTATTGAGTATCCCTGCGACGGTTTTACCTCCTGGATATTCACTGTGATTGTTTTCTCATAAGCCCTTTATGTGGTGTCGCTGAGACGCCTGACTATGGCATGCTTGTTATTTCTATTATTTATAAGCCCTTTATGGGGTGTCCCTGAGACGCCCGACTGTGGCATGTTTGTTAATTATTTACTTTATAAGCCCTTTATGTGGTGTCGCTCAGACACCTGACTGTGGCATGCTGTTATTTATTTACTTTACAAGCCCTTTATGTGGTGTCGCTCAGACGCCCGACTGTGGCATGCTGTTATTTATTTACTTTACAAGCCCTTTATGTGGTGTCGCTCAGACGCCCGATTGAGGCATGCTCGTTATTTACTATCCTTTCGAGGCGTGGCTTCAGACACCCGATCGGTGCATCTTATTTCTACTCTGTTATTTCATATTCATGTTGCATATAAATAACCTACTTGCATGCATCAAGGATTTTATTTTATGACTAACGTTATGATCATAGAACATTTCAGAGCATGATTAGCATTTGTTATATTATACCAGTGTTCATAGTGTTTGCGAGTACATTCAAAGTACTCACTGGCTTGTCCCTGGCTATTGTCTTGGCCAGATTTCTTGCATGGAAAGGAGCGTTGCGATGACAGCCCCGGAAACTAAGCAACGGTGATAGCAGCCTCGCGAAGATAGGAGTTAACCTGGTCAGCTGTTCCTATGGGAAATGGAGTCCCATAGACACTGATGATCCAGAAACCGCTTCCGCCATCAACCACTAGAAACCATTTGTTGTACTCATAGGCCAGAATGGTTTTGTACTACATATTTTGTATTTTGCTTGGAATTTCTGTATCAGGTTGGTGCCTCATCAGCTAATAGTAATCCTGGGGCTGGTGAGCACAAGGGCCATTTTCTGGAAATTAATACCCCGAAAATCCGGTCCTGACAAACTTGGTATAAGAGCCAGGCTGACCATTGACTAATCCTATCTCAGCCAGGTCAATAAACCTAGGTTAACCAGACCACCAGACCATAACCTAACCCTGACCAAGCTTCTCGTGCAAGATAGCCACACAGTGACCCCGGCACCTTTGGCAGTCAGTGCCCAACCTATCAGCCTAGCCTGTCGATCACGCACCAGTGACCGACCCCTAAATTATCCCATTCGCAAGTGTGCGAAGGAAGACTCCGTCCCCTTTCTCTATAAAAAGGGCACGCTAGCCTCAGCACAACACCGCACAAACTCTTTCCCAAACCAAGCCATAATGCCTGGCCCCGTAGTGCACAATGAGACCACAGCAACCAACCTTGGAGGTTTTGTGACCGTGCTAGCAAACCTCACCCGCCGTGCCTTTGCATTAGAACAGCCCCCAGAATATGTGGTATACCAAGGACCCATGAGCGGTGAAAGCCGTCAATTCTGGGCCACCGTGCACATCTATGGTAGGGGTCTATCTCCAGAACGCCCCTACAGGTTCACCAGAAGGACAACTTCCTTTGAGCCACAAGCCATCCAACTAGCTGCTCGAGAGGCTGTAGTTCAACTCCGGCACTTGTCACCCAGAGTTAACTGCCGCTTGTTCTACTACTACCCCAGCCGTGAGGGGTATAGTAGTCCACCCCAGGTTGCCAACGGAGATCACGAGAGGGATCCTGCATTGTTGCATCTGGTGCGCTATGTAAGTGCACTAGAGGAACTGTTCGATCAAATCACTCTTGATCTGATCGGAGCTCGTGGAGAACTGATCCGCCGAGCCCCGACAAGAGGAGAAGATGAGCCCAACGCCGACAACCCAGTCGTGCTGTTCGGACAACCGATTGAGTCCTTGAGGTCTGCCCCAGTCATTGACCAAAATACCTGGATGACCCCAGAAGTGCTTCGTCGCCTTTTGGGAACACGCTCCAGCGGGATTGTGGCCAACAATCCCCGAGATGGTCATCATCGCTACCCCGACCCTGCAGTCCCTCAACCCCCTCCAGCTAATCCCAACAGTGAAAACCGTGGAGAAGCCTCAACGTCCACAAGGCAAGCCCACTTAGATATTAACGAGGTAGACTAAGTCACTCGAGTAGTACCGAGTCTTAGTATGTCCTCACCTTGTAACTGTGTGATCCTGTATCGCCGTAATTAAATGTTGTTGCTTGTGCGCCCTATTTTAAATAGTAGCCATGCATGAGTATGTTGGTGTGCGATTGCATTTTTTTAATCCGGGCATAGCTACCAAAAACCAACATCGACGACACAAAGTTTATGCTATGAGTAAACCTTTTGGTTTCAACTAACAGGAATGATATTTTCTAAAACAATTCTTAGCAAATCTCGAGGATGAGATTTTTTTCTTAAGGGGGGTAGTGTTGTGACACCCCAAAATTTTAACCTTGTTTTATTAATTAAAATTTTGCCAGGAAACTTAAATTTTTATTTTTCTGGATTTATTTTTTGATCTCAGAACCTCTCTTTTCTTCTAGGTTGTGGAGTTTTCACCCCAAGTAAAAAAATTTCAATTATTGTTGGACTTGTTTACCCTCTCAAATAAAACAATTCTTTTATCAGTGGGATTATTTATATAATTATTTCCCCTGGGCTTTATTTCTCTAAAATGGTTTTTCATAAGTTTTAGGGTTTCATTTGCACTGCAACCCTTTGATAAATACATTTAAAAATCCCACCAAAATTTGGGGATGACATATGATGTCCCTAAATCACTGTTATGCAAAAATATTCCTTAGTCATTTGGAGATTTTGAGTTTACCACAAGTTTTTAAATCTGGTCAGATTTCACTTTTGCACTGCAACCTATTTAAATACTCCTTTAAAACTTCCACAAAAATTAGGGGAGGTCAGTAGGAGTATATTATTCATCTTGGTGCAAAAACCCATTGATGTTCTTTGAAAAATTTGAGTAAATCATCCTCATCTTAATTCTGGTTCAACTTGGTGATTTGTACTGCAACCATATTTTTGCTTGCCCTTTTTCCCTTGATTCTTCCTCCTGCTTGTAGACCACCCTGCAAAACCCTTAAGTCCAGGAGAGTGGACCCATTGGAGTATGTTTGGTCCATGCAATCATGCCTTTTTCTTTCTGTCCAAAACTGAAGATTTGCAAAACATGCACTAACAAGTTTCTGTTTTTGCCCAAATGACCTTGCCATCCTCACCTACATCTAAAGAGACTCTAATCTGAAAAGTTTGGCCACCCCAAGAGTTGCCTTGATGCGCTTGGCATTCTGTCGAGCACTTGGTGTACATAGCCAGTTTTGGCATGATTTGTAGTTTGCACTCGGGACTTGACCCCCTGACCACACCACCATGTCCACTAACCTTCTTGCAAACCCTAACCAAGGCCTGTTAGTCCCCAGCCTCATCCAAACCCTCTAGCACATGCTGGCACTTTGCCGAACAGTTGGCGTGCATGCTCTGGGCGCAGCCAGAGCGCGCGTTTTGCACGTGCGTGCGCACGAGTCGCCGCGTCCCACTGCCGCCTACCCGCGCCCGTTCTGGCCCCTCCCCTCTCCCAGTAGACGCACCCGACTCCTCCCTCGCTGCAGGGCCGCCTGGCCCCCTCCTGGCGCCCTACAGTGCTGCCACTGCAAGCCGCCACCACCGCCCCGACAACCTCTGCCCTGGTCGGCGCCGCCCGAGCCACGCCAACGCGCCAGCTCGCTCGTGGAACAGCCCGAGCTCATCCACTAGCTCGTCAGCTAGCGCCCGTCGTTGCCACGGCGCCCTGTCCACTACAGAATGGCGGTCCCCGACGATCCTATCCACGGCCGCCGCGAACCAATCTAGCCGCACTATAAGTAGGGGCCCCCGAGCTCGTCCAGCCACTCAGGCAGCCTCAGGCCACCCCCATAGCACCCCCACACCCAGTAATCGTCAGGGGGAAGCCGTCTTCCCCGACTCCGGCCGGTTCGGCTGCCGCCACATCCCAGCCCTGTTCGTCGCAACCAGGCCCCCCTGCCCGTCCAACGCCACCATTCTACTCCCCTCGACCGTGCGGAGCTACCCAGCCTCTCAATCATGATCGGGAACCACCGTAGAACACAACCCCAAACCCACCCGAAGCCTCCTCCGCCGTGGAGCTCGCCGCTGGCGACTCCCTCCACCCCCGCCGACCCAGCAACCACGGGGAGGTCTGCCCTAAGCTGGCGGATCCATCCCTTCCCTCGGATGCCCTCGAGGAACCGTCATTCACCGGCGAAGATCGCCGGAGCTCCGCCTCCGTTCGGCCAAAGGAGAGGGAAGGTGGGGGAGACCGGTCAAACCTGACCGGTGGGCCCCTGGACCCACTGTCAGCGACCCCGAGCCGGTCCATGCTGGCTAAGTGGAAGCGTAAAAGCAAAGTACGCCTTCGATGTGTTCAATTTTCGAAACGTTTTTCTTTTTTTCTGTTTTATTTTAAAAACAGAATTTGACCAAAACTTTGACTGGCTATATCTTTTTAAATAAAACTCGAAATGAGTTGATTCTTTTTCCTACCCCTCTCAAATTTAGTCTAGTTTATTATAAGATTTATTTGAAAATTCGTCAGACAACTTTTTACACTGTTTTGAAACTAAGTTTTAATTTGAATAATTTCAAAAATAGGTTTTGAAGAAGAAGTCAACTTTCAAAAAAGGCACACCCCACTTGCATACCCTTGAAGGCAAGCATTCTGACCCCTGGCATAATATTTTTGTGTGTTGGTTGACACGATTATAACACCACCTTAATACGGAGAACTCGTTATTTTTTTGTGGTGATACGATCATTTGCAAGAATGCATATTGGTGATTTCCTTGCTATTGGAAATGGATATACTTGAGATAGTAATCATCCTCGTATGCCTTGCATGCATGCCGGAAAGAAATTCGAGAAAGCCTCTGCCTTGGGTAGGCGTGAGCTTGTCTCCGTTCTTCGTCGGGACAGTTATGTCCGGTATGGCATAGTAAGGTATAATGAGTGGTGATTTTGTTGGTTGAAATATATTAGTTGTACATATCATGCAAGGAATTTATAAACCTCCTGAGTCAACCATAGATCGAGTCTTGTTCCAGTAACCCCCATACTTGTTTCGTACTACCACTTGTCCCTGCCGCAGGTAGGGTACGGTTCAGTAAGTTGTCAACCCCTTTCTTGGCACACACCATACAGAGAGGCCATGGTGGAAGATACCGGCTGCATCTGGTAGGCAGGCCACCTGGTCCGGGGGCATGGGTGTTTCCGGTTGGGACCGAGATGGGGGCACCCCTTAGAGCGCGTGATATAAATTTGATCCCATGCTATTCGAGGTTGTAGCCTCCCCACTTAGAGTTTTGCTTGACAGGTGTCGTGGGTGATTCCAGACACCGGTAAGTTAAGCTAGTGTGTGCAAGTCAGGTGTGTTTTTAGTGAAAAGACCGTAGACGGAATTAGTCCCGATGGACTAAAGGAATCCATTACTCGTGGGTAAAGAGTACACCCTCTGCAGAGATTAAATCTATTCGAATAGCCGTGTCCATGGTTAAGGACTCCAGTCTGGGATGGGTCAACTTCGGTCTTAGTGTCGGTCTTCGGAGGAGAAACTGCTAAACCGGAACATGGATCATGACTTGTGACTTGTGATGATTATGATGATTATTATTATGGACTAACCCTTTTTATTATTTGAATTATTGAGTATCCCTGGGACGGTTTTACCTCCTGGATATTCACTATGATTGTTTTCTTATAAGACCTTTATGTGGTGTCGCTGAGACGCCCGACTGTGGCATGCTTGTTATTTCTATTATTTATAAGCCCTTTATGGGGTGTCACTGAGACGCCCGACTATGTCCTGTTTGTTAATTATTTACTTTATAAGCCCTTTATGTGGTGTCGCTCAGACGCCCGACTGTGGCATGCTGTTATTTATTTACTTTACAAGTCCTTTATGTGGTGTCGCTCAGACGCCCGACTGTGGCATGCTGTTATTTATTTACTTTACAAGCCCTTTATGTGGTGTCGCTCAGACGCCCGATTGAGGCATGCTCATTATTTACTATCCTTTCGAGGCGTCGCTTCACACACCCGATCGGTGCATCTTATTACTACTCTGTTATTTCATATTCATGTTGCATATAAATAACCTACTTGCATGCATCAAGGATTTTATTTTATGACTAACGTTATGATCATAGAACATTTCAGAGCATGACTAGCATTTGTTATATCATACCAGTGTTTATAATGTTTGCGAGTACATTCAAAGTACTCACTGGCTTGTCCCTGGCTATTGTCTTGGCCAGATTTCTTGCATGGAAAGGAGCGCTGCGATGACAGCCCCGGAAACTAAGCAACGGTTATAGCAGCCTCGCGAATATAGGACTTAACCTGGTTAGCTGTTCCTGTGGGAAATGGAGTCCCATAGACACTAATGATCCACAAACCGCTTCCACCATCAACCACTAGAAACCATTTGTTGTACTCATAGGCCAGAATGGTCTTGTACTACATATTTTGTATTTTGCTTGGAATTTCTGTATCAGGTTGGTGCCTCATCAGCTAATAGTAATCCTGGGGCTGGTGAGCACAAGGGCCATCTTCTGCAAATTAATATCCCGAAAATCCGGTCCTGACAAACCCTAGGGCAGATGGGCCCTAAGGCCCACCCCCGGTGCGCCTCCCCCTCTCCCCCTTTGGCCGCCACCCTAGATGGGATCTGGGGCTGCCGCACCCCTTGGGGTGGGAACCCTAGAGAGGGCGCAGCCCCCTCCCCTCCCCCAATATACAGTTGAGGTCTAGGGGCTGCCCAAGACATGAGTTATTCTCTCCAAGGCGCAGCCCTACCTCTCTCCCTCCTCGTCTCTCGTAGTGCTTGGCCAAGCCCTGCTGGAGTACCGCGCTCCTCCACCACCACCACGCCGTCGTGCTGCTGCTGGACGGAGTCTTCCCCAACCTCTCCCTCTCTTGCTGGATCAAGGCACGGGAGACGTCATCGGGCTGCACGTGTGTTGAACGTGGAGGCGCCGTTGTTCGGCGCTTAGATCGGAATCAACCGCGATCTGAATCGCTACGAGTATGACTCCTTCATCCACGTTCTTGTAACGCTTCTGCATTGCGATCTTCAAGGGTATGAAGATGCACTCCCCTCTCTCTCGTTGCTAGTATCTCCATAGATTGATCTTGGTGATGTGTAGAAAATTTTGAATTTCTGCTACGTTCCCCAACAGTGGCATCATGAGCTAGGTCTATTGCGTAGATTCTTTGCACGAGTAGAACACAAGTAGTTGTAGGCGATGGTTTGTACAATTTGCTTACTGTTACTAGTCCTATCTTGATTCGGCGGCATTGTGGGATGAAGCGGCCCGGACCGACCTTACACATACGCTTACGTGAGACAGGTTCCACCGACTAACATGCACTTTTGCATAAGGTGGCTAGCGGGTGCCAGTCTCTCCCACTTTAGTCGGATCGGATTCGATGAAAATGGTCCTTATGAAGGGCAAATAGCAATTGGCATATCACCGTTGTGGCTTTGCGTAGGTAAGAAACGTTCTTGCTAGAAACCCATAGCATCCACATAAAACATGCAACAACAATTAGAGGACGTCTAACTTGGTTTTGCAGGGTATGCTATGTGATGTGATATGGCCAAAAGAATGTGATGAATGATATATGTGATGTAGGAGATTGATCATGTTCTTGTAATAAGAATCACGACTTGCATGTCGATGAGTATGACAACCGGCAGGAGCCATAGGAGTTGTCTTATTTATTATATGACCTGATGTCAATGATAATGCCATGTAATTACTTTACTTTATTGCTAACCGTTAGCCATAGTAGTAGAAGTAATGGTTGGCAAGACAACTTCATGAAGACACGATGATGGAGATTATGATGATGGAGATCATGGTGCCATGCCAGTGACGATGATGATCATGGAGCCCCGAAGATGGAGATCAAAAGGAGCAAAATGATATTGGCCATATCATGTCACTATTTGATTGCATGTGATGTTTATCATGTTTATGCATCTTATTTGCTTAGAACGACGGTAGTAAATAAGATGATCCCTCATAATAATTTCAAGAAAGTGTTCCCCCTAACTGTGCACCGTTGCGAAAGTTCGTTGTTTCGAAGCACCACGTGATGATCGGGTGTGATAGATTCTAACGTTCACATACAACGGGTGTAAGCCAGATTTACACACGCGAAACACTTAGGTTGACTTGATGAGCCTACCATGTACAGACATGGCCTCGGAACACACGAGACCGAAAGGTCGAACATGAGTCGTATAGTGGATATGATCAACATGAAGATGTTCATCAACGATGACTAGTCCGTCTCACGTGATGATCGGACACGGCCTAGTTGACTCGGATCATGTATCACTTAGATGACTAGAGGGATGTCTATCTGAGTGGGAGTTCATAAGATGAACTTAATTATCCTGAACATAGTCAAAAAGGTTTTTGCAAATTATGTCGTAGCTCGTGCTTTAGTTCTACCGTTTTCCTAGAGAAAATTCAGTTGAAAGTTGATAGTAGCAATTATGCGAACTAGGTCCATAAACTGAGGATTGTCCTCGTTGCTTCGTAGAAGGCTTATGTCCTTAATGCACCGCTCGGTGTGCTGATCCTCGAACGTCGTCTGTGGATGTTACGAACATCTGACATACACGTTTTGATAACTACGTGATAGTTCAGTAATGTTAAACGGTTTAGAGTTGAGGCACCGAAGACGATTTCGAAATGTTGTGGAACATATGAGATGTTTCGAGGGCTGAAATTGGGATTTCAGGCTCGTGCCCACGTCAAGAGGTATAAGACCTCCGACGAGTTTCTTAGCCTACAAACTAAGGGAGAAAAGCTCAATCATTGAGCTTGTGCTCAGATTGTCTGAGTACCACAATCACTTGAATCGAGTGGGAGTTAATCTTCCAGATGAGATAGTGATGTTTCTCCAAAGTCATTGCCGCCAAGCTGCTAGAGCTTCGTGATGAACTATAACATATCAGGGATAGATATGATGATCCTTGAAATATTCACGATGTTTGACACCACGAAAGTAGAAATCAAGAAGGAGCATCAATTGTTGATGGTTAGTGAAACCACTAGTTTCAAGAAGGGCAAGGGCAAGAAGGGTTACTTCATGAAATGGCAAATCAGTTGCTGCTCTAGTGAAGAAACCCAAAGTTTGAACCCACCCGAGACTAAGTGCTTCTGTAATGAGGGGAACAGCCATTGAAGCAGAACTACCCTAGATACTTGGTAGATGAGAAGGCTGGCAAGGTCGATAGAAGTATATTGGATATACATTATATTAATGTGTACTTTACTAGTACTCCTAGTAGCACCAGGGTATTAGATACCGGTTCGGTTGCTAAGTGTTAGTAACTCGAAATAAAAGCTATGGAACAAATGGAGACTAGCTAAAGGTGAGATGACAATGTGTGTTGGAAGTGTTTCCAAGGTTGATGTGATAAGCATCGCATGCTCCCTCTACCATCGAGATTGGTGTTAAACCTAAATAATTGTTATTTGGTGTTTGCATTGAGCATAGACATGATTGGATCATGTTTATCGCAATATGGTTATTCATTTAAGGAGAATAATGGTTACTCTGTTTATTTGAATAATACCTTCAATGGTCTTGCACCTAAAATAAATGGTTTATTGAATCTCGATCGTAGTGATACACATGTTCATGCCAAAAGATATAAGATAGTAATGATAGTACCACATACTTGTGGCACTGCCACTTGAGTCATATTGGTATAAAACGCATGAAGAAGCTCCATGTTGATGGATCTTTGGACTCACTCGTTTTTGAAAAGATTGAGACATGCGAACCATGTCTATTGGTGTATACGCATGAAGAAACCCCATGCAGATGGATCGTTTGGGCTCACTTGATTTTGAATCACTTGAGACATGCAAATCATACCACATGGGCAAGATGACTGAAAAGCCTCGGTTTCAGTAAGATGGAACAAGAAAGCAACTTGTTGGAAGTAATACATTTTGATGTGTGCAGTCCAATGAGTGCTGAGGCACGCAGTGGATATCGTTATGTTCTTACTTCACAGATGATTTGAGTAGATACTGAGTATATTTACTTGATGAAACACAAATCTGAATTATTGAAAGGTTCAAGTAATTTCAGAGTGAAGTTGGAGATCGTCGTGATAGGAGGATAAAAATGTCTAGGATATGATCATAGAGATGAGTATCTGAGTTACGAGTTTGGCATACAATTAAGACATTGTGGAAATTGTTTCACAACTAATACCGCCTGGAACACCATAGTGTGATGGTGTCTCCGAACATCATAACTGCACCCTATTGGATATGGTGCATACCATGATGTCTCTTATCGAATTACCACTATCGTTTATGGGTTAGGCATTAGAGACAACCACGTTCACTTTAAATAGGGCACCACATAATTCCGTTGAGATGACATCGTATGAACTATTGTTTAGAGAAACCTAAGCTATCGTTTCTTAAAAGTTTGGGGCTGCGACTCTTATGTGAAAAGTTTTAGCCTGATAAGCTCGAACCCAAAGCGGATAAATGCATCTTCATAGGACATCCAAAACAGTTGGGTATACCTCCCGTCTCAGTTCCAGAAGCAAAAGGGATTGTTTCTAGAATTGGGTCCTTTCTCGAGGAAAAGTTTCTCTTGAAAGAATTGAGTGGGAGGATGGTGGAGACTTGATGAGGTTATTGAACCATCACTTCAAATAGTGTGTAGCAAGGCACAGGAAGTTGTTCCTATGGCGCCTACACCAATTGAAGTGGAAGCTAATGATAGTGATCATGAAACTTCAGATCAAGTCACTACCAAACCTCGTAGGTCGACAAGGATGCGTACTACTTCAGAGTGGTACTTAATCCTGTCTTGGAGGTCATGTTGCTAGACAACAATGAACCTACGGGCTATGGAGAAGCGATGGTGGGCCCGGATTCCGTCAAATGGCTCGAGGCCATAAAATCCGAGAGAGGATCCATGTATAAAACAAAGTGTAGACTTTGGAAGAACTACCTGATGGTCATAAGGCTGTTGGGTACAGATGGATTCTAAAAGGGAAGACAGACAATGATGGTATGTGTCACCATTAAGAAAGCTCGACTTGTCGCTAAGATGTTTTCCGACAAGTTTAAGGAGTTGACTACGGTGAGACTTTCTCACTCGTAGCGATGCTAAGAGTCTGTTGGAATTGTATTAGCAGTCACTGCATTATTTATGAAATCTTGCAGATAGGATGTCAAAACATTGTTTCCTCGACGATTTTCTTGAGGAAAGTTTGTATGTGATACAACTAGAAGTTTTTGTCAATCCTAAAAGATGCTAACAAGTATGCAAAGCTCTAGCAATCCTTCTAAGGACTGGAGTAAGCATCTCGGAGTTGGAATATACGCTTTGATGAGATGATCAAAGATTTTGGGTTTATACAAAGTTTATGAGAAACTTGTATTTCCAAAGAAGTGAGTGGGAGCACTATAAAATTTCTGATGAGTATATGTTGTTAACATATTGTTGATCAGAAATGGTATAGAATTTCTGGAAAGCATATAGGGTTATTTGAAAAGTGTTTTTCAATGGAAAACCTGGATTAAGCTACTTGAACATTGAGCATCAAGATCTATAAGGATAGATCAAAAACGCTTAATAATACTTTCAAATGAATACATACCGTGACAAGATTTTGAAGGAGTTCAAAATAGATCAGCAAAGAAGGAGTTCTTGGCTGTGTTATAAGGTGTGAGTATTGAGTAAGACTCAAGACCTGACCACGACAGAAGAGAGACAAAGGATGAAGGTCGTCCCCTATTCCTTAGACGTAGGCTCTACAGTATGCTATGCTGAGTACCGCACCTGAAGTGTGCCTTGCCATGAGTCAGTCAAGGGGTACAAGAGTGATCCAGGAATGGATCACATGACAGCGGTCAAACTTAATCTTAGTAACTAGTGGACTAAGGAATTTTCTCAATTATGGAGGTGATAAAAGAGTTCGTCGTAAAGGGTTACGTCGATGCAAACTTTGACACTAATCCGGATGACTCTGAGTAGTAAACCAGATTTGTATAGTAGAGCAGTTATTTGGAATAGTTCCAAATAGCGCGTGGTAGCTGCATCTAGGAGATGACATAGATATTTGTAAAGCACACACGGATCTGAAAGGTTCAGACCCGTTGACTAATAAACCTCTCTCACAAGCGAGATATGATCAAACACCATGGGTGTTGGATTCAATGCAATCACATAATGATGTGAACTAGATTATTGACTCTAGTGCAAGTGGGAGACTATTGGAAATATGCCCTAGAGGCAATAATAAATTGGTTATTATTATATTTCCTTGTTCATGATAATTGTTTATTATCCATGCTAGAATTGTATTAAAAGGAAACTCAGGTACATGTGTGGATACATAGACAACACCATGTCCCTAGTAAGCCACTAGTTGACTAGCTCATTGATCAATAGATGGTTACGGTTTCCTAACCATGGACATTGGATGTCATTGATAATGGGATCACATCATTAGGAGAATGATGTGATGGACAAGACCCAATCCTAAGCATAACACAAGATCGTGTAGTTCGTCTGCTAAAGCTTTTCTAATGTCAAGTATCATTTCCTTAGACCATGAGATTGTGCGACTCCCAGATACCGTAGGAATGCTTTGGGTGGGCCAAACGTCATAACATAACTGGGTGGCTATAAAGGTGCACTACGGGTATCTCCGAAAGTGTCTGTTGGGTTGGCACGAATCGAGACTGGGATTTGTCACTCCATGTAACAGAGAGGTATCTCTGGGCCCACTCGGTAGGACATCATCATAATGTGCAGAATGTGATCAAGGAGTTGATCACGGGATGATGTGTTATGGAATGAGTAAAGAGACTTCCCATAACGAGATTGAACAAGGTATCGGTATACCGACGATCGAATCTCGGGCAAGTACTATACCGGTAGACAAAGGGAATTGTATACGGGATTGATTGAATCCTTGACATCGTGGTTCATCCGATGAGATCATCATGGAACATGTGGGAGCCAACATGGGTATCCAGATCCCGCTGTTTGTTATTGGCCGGAGAGTTGTCTCGGTCATGTCTGCATGGTTCCCGAACCCGTAGGGTCTACACACTTAAGGTTCGATGACGCTAGGGTTATAGGGAATAGATATACGTGGTTACTGAATGTTGTTCGGAGTCCCGGATGAGATCCCGGACGTCACGAGGAGTTCCGAAATGGTCCGTGGTAAAGATTTATATATGGGAAGTCCTGTTTTGGTCACCGGAAAAGTTTCGGGTGCTATCAGTAACGTACCGGGACCACCGGGAGGGTCCCGGGGGTCCACCGGGAGGGGCCACCAGCCCCGGAGGCCTATGTGGGCCAATAGTGGGAAGGGACCAGCCCCTAGGTGGGCTGGGGTGCCTCCCACCAAGGCCCAAGGCGCCTCAAGAGAAGAAGGGGGCAAACCCTAGGGCAGATGGGCCCTAAGGCCCACCCCATGTGCGCCTCCCCCTCTCCACCTTTGGCCGCCACCCTAGATGGGATCTGGGGCTGCCGCACCCCTTGGGGTGGGAACCCTAGAGGGGGCGCAGCCCCCTCCCCTCCCCCTATATATAGTTGAGGTCTAGGGGCTGCCCAAGACATGAGTTATTCTCTCCAAGGCGCAACCCTACCTCTCTCCCTCCTCGTCTCTCGTAGTGCTTGGCAAAGCCCTGCTGGAGTACCGCGCTCCTCCACCACCACCACGCCGTCGTGCTGCTGATAGATGGAGTCTTCCCCAACCTCTCCCTCTCCCCTTGCTGGATCAAGGCACGGGAGACGTCATCGGGCTGCACGTGTGTTGAACGCGGAGGCGCCGTTGTTCGGCGCTTAGATCGGAATCAACCGCGATATGAATCACTACGAGTACGACTCCTTCATCCGCGTTCTTTTAATGCTTCCGCATCACGATCTTCAAGGGTATGAAGATGCACTCTCGTCTCTCTCGTTGCTAGTATCTCCGTAGATTGATCTTGGTGATGCGTAGAAAATTTTGAATTTCTGCTACGTTCCCGAACGAGATTTGCAAATGCCTCAGAGTATTTATAAACTTTGGATAACTCGGAAAACATAACGGCTGTACGGGCATGAAACATGAAACAACCTACAAGACAAATGACCACATAGCAACTAAATTCCTATGGAAACATCGATCCGAGAAGAAAACACCTTTCTATAAATCTGCAGCAGAATAACTCGTCATCATCATAGATAGATGGGAAGCCTAGTTCTTAGACCCCGTGGAAAAGGAGAGGGTGACTCAGAATTAGAATGACACATGGATAAGGAGTAAAAGAGCCTTATGTTCCCTTCCACAATCAATTCGCTTATATAACTAAAGCATTTCTAGACTCGACTTCGACCAATTTGGCTTGATAATCCTACAGGCACTCAGGCTCTGATACCAAAGCTGTCAGGACCCTGATCCTAAGTCACACCAATCTAGCAGGTAACACATCACATCACTTTGCGGCCTCACGCATGGTATCCCCATGGCTGCAACCTTACCTTGGCCAGGACTGTTTACGCCTTTTGGCTCACGTATATGATTGTGTCGCAAGCATCCATATGATACAGAACCCGGGCCAACATGACTAGTCATAAACCAAGGTGGCACAAACTTACAGGGACATGCATACATGACCCAACAATGCACATGTCGATCAGCAGCGAGTGTAACCGAGTCATAGCGAGGCTACAAAGGACTCCAGTAAACACCGCGTGACATTTCCCCGTATAGACAGACACATGACCAAAGAAGGACACATGCCGGTTAATCTATATGTTCCGAAGTAGTAGAGAACTACCATGGCTCAGTGGAAGCACTAGGAGGCATTTCCCCATAAGAAAGGATACCAAAAATAAGCAACTAGGTGTCGGATCCCACACATATATACCAAGCATTTCAATAACATACACACAATATGCTTGATATGTATAGATACAACATGGCATCACAACATAACTCTATGACTCAAGTATTTATTTAAAAGGCTCTGAGGAGCCATACATAGCATGATATTACAAACATGGGTCTCATGACCCAACATACAAAGTCATACAAGCAACAACCACACGCGGAAGCTTATCCTGTCTGAGTACATATAGCTGAAAAGAAAGAAACCTAGAAAGCATGTTTATCTACAATACCCTCCATAGGAACCAGACCTCTGTATGGGATTGCCAAGCTAATCGGTCAACATCGAACACATCGCAGGAATCTAAAGTGAGGATGAAGTCTCCTTTGGAAAAACATAAATTAAGCAAACGTGAGTACAAATGTACTCAACAAGACTTACATCAGAACTAGCTACATATGCATGAGTATCGACGAAGGGTTGTGGAGTTTAACTGCAGCAAGCCAGCTTTGACTCAGTGGCTATCCTATACTATGTCTACCAGCATCTTCTTTGAGGTGGGAAAGCGTACATGAGTCCACATATTCACCATAACAATACACCACTATGGGTCCACTCCTGTCTCCCTACAAGAAGGCCATCCATAGCACTCACACTTATCTTGCGCATTTTAGAGTATCGACTTCCAGTTATTATGGACCATATAAGCTTCCCAAAGTAGTCCATATCTGCGGACACAACTATTGGAATAGTTTGATAACCCTGCAAGGGTGTACTTCTTCACACACGCTCTCACCACTTATCGCCGTTTACACGACATGTACTTGGCATCCTTCAAGCGGAAGCCCAGTGAGGGTGTCGGCCATGACCTGACTAACCACACAAGTATCTAGTCCAGGTTTATTGCCTATTTGAGTTCCATCTGCAAGGAAGTCTGGCCGAGGATTTCGCTACGGCCCCAAATGATGTGTGTAGGGTTCCCAAGCCCACCAAATGGGTGCCTTGGTACACCGTGCCACTTGCCTACCGCATCATACCCACCCCTTGGGTCAACGCTTTGCACGACCTGCAACATACTACAAACACTAGAAACTACTTGCAACTCCTGGATAGAGGACAATGCAATTAATTGTAGCGACCAGACCTCAAACGGCCAAGTCTTTGTGCATCAGTGTCATCCCTGGATCGGTAATGCTAACACGCACAGTACTCGAGGAATTATAACAGAGTTTCAACCACACACTTATTACATCGAGTCCTCATAAAGACTATGATTACACAAAAATATCATGGCTGAAGGCCATCTAAAATTGATAACTTCGGAAGCTTTGAAGGTAAATGAGTCCATCAACTCCAACGACATAGCTGAGTGCAAAACAATGACCTAACGCACATTATTCGTCGTCTGAGTAGTCTGCAGCATAAGACATTCCAGCCCAAAATGGGCCAGCACATGGAATATGCTGGCAGAGTTACACTGTAAACCAATGAAATGCAAGAACTACATCTACATGCAATATTTGGCTGGTGGAGGCTCTAAGTTTATGATTTTGCATAAAGCTAGTTTTTCCCTACAATGAAGGAATAAATTTATTTAACTACTCCCAAGTTGCCCATTATTTGAGAAGGTAACCCCAACTCAAATCCCAATTAAAAGTATCATCATTATCCCAATTCAAATTAATTAAAGTAACGTGATGAGATCACATCAATAGATTCAAGTACTAGACACTCAAGATGTCCATAACTGGGGACATGGCTAACCATGATTAGTTTATACACTCTGCAGAGGTTTGCGCACTTTTCCCCACAAGACTCGACCGCATCCATGATCGGATCATCGAGACATAGCATTTCTGAAGCATTTACTCTCTACTCCGGGTAGACAGTACCACCTACAACCCTACATCTGCTAGTCTACCTCTTCAAGAGCTCACGCAACTTACTCAACTATGCCAGAGCCCATAATGGCTTGTGGCTGCACACGAAAGTTTCTAGCATGAATAATCTTATGATCCCTTTGAGCCTGGGCGGCATTCCATAGGATAATCACACGGGTACTCCGGGATTTCCAAAAACAGGCTACACTGGGTTCCCCAGGTGCCTCAACCAATCCACCCAGATGTATATTAAAGTTGCCACCTTAATGTTATCCATGATTAAATAAACTCTCAACTTCCATTTATGAATCATGATCCAATCCCCGCCCACGAGCATGGCTAAGCAATAATAAGCATAACGTATATTCCCGGGGTGATCAGAAGGTATTAGGTTCCTACCTCAAGCACTACAACCAAACCACATGTTCCCAATCCTACTCATGCAAAATATTTGAGAGGCAATACTAATGCATAGTAAAAACTGGGTATAAAAGAGTATGATCAAAGTGTAACTTGCCTTGCTGATGATCTGCAAACTCTAGAGAGTCGTAGTAACAGGCCTCGCACTCCGAGTATTCTAGCGTAGACAAACAATAGCATAGATAAACAATCACTCAATCGAAACACGAGAAAAAACCGAGAAAATATCCAAATCAAACACGAAACACGCAAATGGCTTAAACTAACAAGAGTCAAACCTAACAGCAATATTAACCTGTGAATTAGATCTTAGCAGTAGGTACATGTGATTAGCTATGATTTGCAAAAAGATTCAACTCAAACGTAGCAACGGAACTCAAAATACAAACGAAACAAGATCATTTACTAATCGAAACTAAACTCAAATTTAACAGTCACAAAATCATGTTCAAGTTGATTAACTAGAAAGAACAGAACGATACGAAGATTTAGGTGCTGGTTTCATCTAATTTGGATAAACAAGTAAAAAGTTATACTAGTTTAAAGATCAGGGACTAAATTGTGATAATAATAAACACGGATAGGTCCCTGGCCGAAAATAAACTAAAACGAAAAACCTACAGCGCGAACGTTCGCTATCTGAACTTAACCGGTAAAAACGTTCGTTAAAACGAACGAACGAACAAACGTTCGTTCAATAACTAGATTAAAAACAAAAAACCGATCTAATCAACAAAACTACGAAAACCTAAAAAAACCAGGGTGGTTTGGGATTTATACCGGTTCTTCAATAAAAATTGGCAGTGACAGCGGCGACGGATCTGATGGCGGCAACGGCGGCGGGCGAGGCGGTGGCGCGGGAAGCGGCTGCGCGAAGTGCGGCAGCGGCGGCAGGAAGCGGTGGTGGCGGCGGTTGCGCGCGCAGCTGCTGCTGTGGGCGGGGTGCGGCGGCGGTGTGGAGGAGAGGCGACAGGGCAGCGGCTTTATAGGGGCCTCGGGGGAGGGGGGGGTCTTGGGGAAGGGGCCGGCGCGGGCTGGATTCCGGCTCGGACTCCCCTCGGCGTCCGTGCCTCGCACGGCAGAGGAGGGCGGCGCGGCGGCTGGGCCAGCCTGCGCAGCGGGGCCTTCGGCCCAGTCGGGCGGGAAGATGATTCTTTTTTATATAATTTCGCCCAAAAGAAAAATTTCTAGTAAAATATAAAAAAATTCTAAAATGCCAAAAACAATTTTCACCGTCTAAATAAAATATTTGGAACAAAGTGAACATTTTTCTGGTCTAAAAATGCAATTTTCAAAAATGCATATTTTTCTAATTCAAATAAAATAGCAAGTAAATACCAAATAAATCATAATTTGATTTTAAAATTCTTTCTCCAGTATTTCTCTTAATTTGAAGAAGTCATATTATCTTCTCTCACTTAATTTCAATATTGGAAATAATTGGAGAGAAAAATAATGAAATCAAATTGATCATTTCTTCAAATTTGAAATAAATTCAAATATGATTTTTGTGAAACCTCCAACTCTCTCCTTGGGTCCTTGAGTTGCTTAAGATTTCTTGGATCACAACAAAATGCAAGAATAAATATGATATGCATATGATGACGTATGTATAACATCCAAATTGAAAATTGGGATGTTACAAACGTACCCCCCTTAAGATGAATCTCGCCCTCGAGATTCGGGTTGGTCAGCAAAAAGGTTTGGATGGTCTCTACAGAGATCTTATTCTCGCTCCCAGGTGGCTTCCTCCTCGGTATGGTGGCTCCATTGAACTTTGCAAAACTTGATAACCTTGCTGCGAGTAACTCGACTGGAAAACTCGAGAATCTTGACTGGCTTCTCTTCATAGGTCAAATCACTGTCTAACTGAATGGCTTCCAGTGGCATTGTATCTCTCAGAGGAATATCAACCATCTCTGCGTGTCACTTCAATAGGGAAACGTGAAAAACATCATGAACTCATGACAATCCTGGTGGCAATTCCAGCTTGTATGCAACTCCTCCCAGGCGTTCCAAAACTCTGTGTGGTCCCACAAAACATGGCGCTAACTTTCCCTTGACTCCAAAATGCTTAACTCCTCGAAGCGGGACACATGAAGATATGCTCTATATCCGACTTCATAAACTATCTCCTTGCGTTTAGTATCCGCATAACTGTTCTGCCTGGACTGGGCTACCTTGAGTCTGTCGTGAATCAACTTAACCTTCTCTTCAGAGTCATTGATTAAATCTGGTCTGAACAACTATCGATCTCCAACTTCATCCCATGATAACGGTGTCCTGCACCTCCTTCCGTACAAGGCTTCGAAAGGGGCATCTTCAAACTGGCTTGATAGCTGCTGTTGTAAGAAAATTCTGCATACGGCAAATTGTCATCCTAGCTGCATCCATAATCTAGCGCACAGACTCTCAACATGTCCTCCAGAATATGATTGACTCTCTCGGTCTGTCCATCTGTATGTGGATGAAAGGCTGTACTGAACTCTAGCCTGGTACCCAAGGACTCATGCAACTGATTCCAAAACTTTGAAGTGAACTGGGTTCCTCTATCTGATACAATGGTCCTCGAAACTCCGTGCAGACATACGATCCTGGTCATGTATATCTTTGCCAATTTAGCACTCGTATAAGTGGTCTTCACCGGGATGAAATGAGCTACTTTCGTCAAACGATCGACTACAACCCAGATAGAGTCATATCCTGAACGAGTCATGGGTAATCCAGTGATGAAATCCATGCCAAGTTTATCCCACTTCCATTCGAGTATCGGCAATGGCTGTAGCAATCCAGCTGGCTTCTGATGCTCTGCCTTGACTCTCTGACATACATCACATACTGCTACATACTCGGCAGTATCCTTCTTCATTCCTGTCCACCAGAAACTTTCCTTCAAATCCAGATACATCTTAGTGTTTCCTGGGTGAATTGAATACGGCCAATCATGGGCCTCCTGCAGAATCAACTTCCTGATCTCAGGGTCATTAGGCACATATACGCGATCCTTAAACCATAAAGTGTCGTGCTCATCCTCACAAAATCCTTTAGCCTTTCCTTTACTCATCCTTTCCTTTATCTCGGCAATATCCTTGTCAGTTTTCTGGGCTTCTCTGATCTTACCCATCAAAGTGGACTGAATCTCCAATGTTGCAACATAACCTCTCGGAACTATCTCCAAGCGTAGCTCTCGAAGATCATCTGCTAACTCCTTAGGTAATCCTCTGGTTGTGAGTGTGTTAACATAACTCTTGCGGCTCAACGCATCTGCTACGACATTGGCCTTTCCGGGATGATAGTGCAATTTCATATCATAATCCTTAATGAGCTCCAACCATCTCCTTTGCCTGAGGTTCAACTCCTTCTGCGTGAAGATATATTTCAAACTCTTGTGATCCGTGTATACCTCACAATGGTTTTCGATGAGGAAATGTCTCCATGTCTTCAGCGCATGCACTACGGCTGCTAACTCCAAATCATGCGTAGCATAATTTAGCTCATGGTTTAAGTTGTCGTGAGGCATATGAAACAACTGTTCCCTCCTGCATAAGCACTGCTCCAAGTCCTCGACGAGAAGCGTCGCAATACACTTGATAATCTTTACGTTGGTCTGGAAGAATTAGCACTGGGGCTGTAACCAAATGTTTCTTCAACTCCTAAAAACTGGCTTCACACTCCTCAGTCCATTTAAACTTGGTGTCCTTATTCAATAACTCCATCATGGGCTTTGCAATCTGGGAGAAATTCTCAACAAACCTCCGGTAATAACCTGTGAGTCCAAGAAAACTCCTGATCTCTCCAACTGATGTGAGTGCCACCCATTTAATAACAGAAGTAACCTTGGTGGGGTCTACTGCTATTCCCTCTCCGGATATAACATGTCCGAGAAATCCAACTTCCTTTAACCAAAAATCACATTCGCTGAACTTAGTGTACAACTGATGTTCCCTGAGCTTCTCAAGAACCAAACGCAAATGCTCCTTAAGCTCCTCTTCATTCTTCGAGTAGACCTATATATCATCAATGAACACCACGACAAACTTGTCCAAAAACTCCATAAACACCTTGTTCATCATGTTCATAAAATAGGCAGGCGCGTTAGTCAGACCAAATGACATAATGGTATACTCGTATAGCCCGTACCTTGTGGTAAAAGTTGTCTTAGGTGTATCCTGCTCTTGGACCTTCAACTGGTGCTAACCTGATCGAAGATCAATCTTAGAGAAAACTTTAGCTCCTTGCAACTGGTCAAACAAATCATTGATCATCGGCAGTGGGTATTTGTTCTTGATCGTCACCTCATTCAACGCTCGATAATCAACAACCATCCTTAAAGATCCATCCTTCTTCTCCACTAGAAGCACTGGGGCTCCCCAAGGTGATGAACTTGGTCGAATGTAACCTTTCTCTAGTAAGTCCTTAATCTGCTTCTTAATTTCCTCTAGATCTTGTGCGGGCATCTGATACGGTCTCTTTGATATTGGCCCGGTGCCTTGTAATAGCTCAATCAAAAACTCAATGTCTCGATCCGGTGGCATGCCTGGTAACTCCTCTGGAAATATGTTGGGGTAATCCTTCACCACCGGTACTTCCTCCTGTACAACTCCTGATAAGGAATTCACTTGAGTCCTCTTCGGCACATGTCGGGATACATACTTGATCCTCTTTCCTTCTGGGGTGGTGAGAAGTATCGACTTACGAGCACAATCAATGTTTCCTCCATACTTCGATAACCAATCCATGCCTAGTATTATATCCAATCCTTGTGACTCCAAAATTATTAGATCAGAGGGAAACACATGGCTACCAATGGTTAAGGGAAACCGATCACACCATCGGCTGGCCATATACTCTGTTCCTGGAGAGCTTACTAACATGGGTGTCCTAAGGGCTAGGGTTGGCAACTTAAACTTGTCCACAAACCCCCTTGATATGTATGAATGGGATGCACCAGTATCGAAAAGAACAAGTGCGGTAAATGCATTAATCAAAAACTTACCGACAACTGCATCAGGTTGATCCTCAATCTCCTCCACGTTGACATGGTTCACCTGACCTTTGGTGAAGGGGTTGGGATTCTTGGCAGAACCTCCATTGCCATTTCCATTCTTCGCTTCAGGACATTCAGCGGCATAATGTCCGGTCTTCTTGCACTTGAAACAGGTAATGTGGCTCAGACCCCTCTTGGCTGGTGTTGACGGGTTGGAACGGTTCTGGCTGTTGCTTCCTCCATTCCCATTGCCATTCTTGGGGCCACTATGGTTGTGCGAACTTGCTCCGTTGTGCATGTGTCCTCCATGGTTATGGCCTCCATGGTTGTGGGTATGTCCTCCCGAGTACGGGGATAGCGGGGCTTCTGCTAAGCTCCTGAAGTGTACCTCCCCTATCCATACTTCCTCTTGCAATTATCAATCTATTGGTGCTTGCCTTCAATCATAAGAGCCCTATCTACCAACTCCTGGTAGTTGTTGAATGTTGCCACCATCAACTGCATGCTCAGCTCATCATTTAGTCCTTCCAGAAACTTCTCCTACTTAGCGGCATCTGTAGCTACGTCATCAGGGGCATAGTGTGCTAACTTGCTAAACTCATCCACATACTGGCCCACTGTACGTCCTCCTTGGTGCAAGTTGCGAAACTCGCACTTCTTCATGCTCATAGCTCCTGCTGAAACATGGGCAGTGCGGAAAGCCTGCTGAAACTGATCCCATGTATCGGTGTCAATGGTGTAAGTGGCCGTGAAATTCTCCCACCAGGATGTTGCGGGTCCATCAAGCTGATGTGCGGCAAAACACACTCTCTCCACATGTGTGCATCCTGCAGTGGTCAGCTCTCTTCCAATATTGTGGAGCCAATCATCTGCAACAATCGGCTCGGTGCTACTAGAGAACACCGGCGGATTCAACCTTAGAAAGCGGGCTAAGTGGTCAACAGGGGGTGGTGGTGGGTTATGGTTGTTGTTGTTGCCTTGGTTCTGGTTCTGAACTAATATCTGCATCAAGGCATTCTGCTGCTGGATCAACTGAGTGAGCTTTGGTGGGAAGACAAATCCATTGTCACGTATCAGAGGCATCTGATGGGTTAGAAGGGATGGGAAAACAGAAAAGAATGGGGTCTAAGAGAGATTCACTACCCATAATGCTCATGAGACAAACACAATCAATTTCACTTCAATCAATAGCACACAAGAACACACAAAGCGGTCTAACCTATGATTACAAACTCGGTCGTTGCTAACTACTTGGAGGGAAATACTACTAATTACAATGGTGGTCGTCTAGAGATTTTCATCAGATGAAGACTCCATGATATCTGCTCCAGCTTCGTCTTCATAATCATCATCACTATCAGGGTCAGAGTCGGTGTCATCAATGATGATGTAGTCTCTGGGTGGTTTTCCTCCTTTGGCGCGGGGTCTCCCATGAATATTCCTAGCTTCTTCTTCGGGTCTTCATTCTTCTCAAGTAGTACAACAATCTCTTCCTAGTATCCATCACGTGTAGACTTAAGTTCCTCTTCTAGCTCGTTGTTTCTCCTCACCAGTTTCTTGATATTCTTCATGTGGATAATTTGTTGATTCTCCCATCGACGAATATGATGTCCCATCTCTTGAATGTAAGTTGCAATTGATCCATCCCTCCTGGTACGAATCATCTCCCATTTGTCATCTCAGCGGCCACATATCTGGTAAATGGTATTCTCCAGCTCCTTGTGACACACCTCACATATGCGTCCAAAGGTGATATGTGCGGCCACGCTCTTTCCTATACTCCAGCTTGGTGCATCCAGGTAGAAATCAATAGGCTCCATTGTTGGCGCAAAGGTCCTCCCAGGTACCCAGACTTTGATCTTCCAGCACTCCTCTTCTGGTACAGATGTAGAGAAAGTCCCCGTGAAACTTGGTAGTCCGATGTTCAGATACTTAGTGACTTCCTTCAAGTGCTTTCCGAAAGGGGTGTCGTCATCCGGCTGAGTGAACTTGTTCCTGGGATTCGCCATCTATAGAGTAGAAAGAGAGGAGAATTAGAATTGAGTAGAGAAGAGAAATCTTGTGGCTCATTCTAGTGGTCGCGTCCTACAGTCAGCGTGTGCTCTGATACCATCTTGTAGCGACCAGACCTCAAATGGTCAAGTTTCTGTGCATTAGTGTCATCCCTGGATCAGTAATGCTAACACACATAGTACTCGAGGAATTATTACATCGAGTCCTCATAGACTTATTACATCGATTCCTCATAAAGAGTATGATTACAGAAAAATATCATGGCTGAAGGCCATCTAAAATATATAACTGCGGAAGTTTCAAAGGTAAATGAGTCCATCAACTCCAACGGCATAGTTGAGTGCAAAACAACGACCTATTGCACCTTATTCATCGTCTGAGTAGTCTGCAACATAAGACGTTGCAGCCCGAAACGGGTCAGCACATGGAATATGCTGGCAGAGTTACACTGTAAAGCAATGAAATACAAGAACTACATCTACATGCAATATTTGGCTGGTGGAGGCTCTAAGTTTATGATTTTGCATAAAGCTAGTTTTCCCTACAACAAAGGAATAAATTTATTTAACTACTCCCAAGTTGCCCATTATTTGAGAATGTAACCCCAACTCAAATCCCAATTAAAAGTATCATCATTATCCCAATTCAAATTAATTAAAGTAACGTGATGAGATCACATCAATAGATTCAAGTACTAGATACTCAAGATGTCCATAACCTGGGACATGACTAACCATGATTAGTTTATACACTCTGCAGAGGTTTGTGCACTTTTCCTCACAAGACTCGACTGCATCCATGATCGGATGATCGAGACATAGCCTTTCTGAAGCATTTACTTTCTACTCCGGGTAGACAGTACCACCTACAACCCTACATCTGCTAGTCTACCTCTTCAAGAGCTCACACAACTTACTCAACAATGCCAGAGCCCATAATGGCTTGTGGCTGCACACGGAAGTTTCTACATTGAATAATCTTATGATCCCTTTGAGCCTGGCTGGCATTCCATAGGATAATCACACAGGTACTTCGGGATTTCCAAAAACAGGCAACACTGGGTTCCCCAGGTGCATCAACCAATCCACCCAGATGTATATTAAAGTTGCCACCTTAATGTTATCGATGATTAAATAAACTCTCAACTTCCATGTGTGAATCACGATCCAATCCCTGTCTACGAGCATGGCTAAGCAATAATAAGCATAACGTATATTCCCGGGGTGATAAGAAGGTATTAGGTTCCTACCTCAAGCACTACAACCAAACCACATGTTCCCAATCCTACTCATGCAAAATATTTGAGGGGCAATACTAATGCATAGTAAAAACTGGGTATAAAAGAGTATGATCGAAGTGTAACTTGCCTTGCTGACGATCTGCAAACTCTAGAGATTCGTAGTAATAGGCTTCACACTTCGGGTATTCTAGCGTAGACAAACAATAGCATAAATAAGCAATCACTGAATCGAAACACGAGAAAAACCGAAAAAAGATCCAAATCGAACACGAAACAAGAAAACGGCTTAAACTAACAACAGTCAAACCTAACATCAATATTAACCTATGAATTAGATCTTAGAAGTAGGTACATGTGATTAACTATGATTTGCAAAAAGATTCAACTCAAACCGAGCAACGAAACACAAAATACGAACGAAACAAGATCGTTTACTAATCCGGACTAAACTCAAACTTTACAGTAGCAAAATCATGTTCAAGTTGATTAACTGGAAAGAACAGAATGATACGAAGATTTAGACGCTGGTTTCATCTAATTTGGATAAACGAGTAAAAATTTATACTGGTTTAAAGATGAAGGTCTAAGTCGCGATAAAAATAATCGCGGATAAGTCCCTGGCCGAAAATAAACTAAAAAGAAAAACCTATGGCGCGAACGTTCGCTATCTGAACTTAACCGGTGAAAAACATTCGTTAAAATGAACGAACGAACGAACCTTCATTCAGTAACTAGATTAAAAACTAAAAACCGATCTAATCAACAAAACCGCAAAAACCTAAAAAAACCAGGGCGGTTCAGGATTTATACTGGTTCTTCAAAGAAAACCGGTGGCGAAGGTGTTGGGCGGGGCGGTGGGAATCAGCGGCGTGGTAGTGCGGCGGCAGCGGCGGCAAGAAGTGGCGGTGGCGCGGCAGTGCGGCGGTGGCGGCAAGAAGCGGCGGCGGCTGCGGGCGCTGCTGCTGCTGCGGGTAGGGTGTGGCGGCAGTGTGGAGGAGAGGCGATGGGGCGAAGGCTTTATAGGGGCCTCAGGGGTGGCGGCTTGTGGAAGGGTCCAGCGCGGGGTGGAGTCCAGCTCGGACTCCCCTCGACGTCCGTGCCTCGCATGGTGGAGGAGGGCGGCGCGACAGTTGGGCCGGCCTGCTCGGCCGGTCCTTCGGCCCAGTCAGGCGAGAAGAAGATTTTTTTAAATAATTTCGCCTGAAAGAAAAATTACTAATAAAATATAAAAAAAATATAAAAATGGAAAAACAATTTTCACCGTCTAAATAAAATATTTAGAACAAAGTGAACATTTTCTGGCCTATAAATGCAATTATCAAAAATGCATATTTTTCTAATTCAATTAGAATAGCAAATAAATACCAAACAAATCATAATTTGATTTTAAAATTCTTTCTCCAGTATTTCTCTTAATTTGAAGAAGTCATATTATCTTCTCTCATTTAATTTCAATATTGGAAATAATTGGAGAGAAAAATAATAAAATCAAATTGATCCTTTCTTCAAATTTGAAATGAATTCAAATATTATTTTGTTGAAACCTCCAACTCTCTCCTTGGGTCCTTGAGTTTCTTAAGATTTCTAGGATCACAACAAAGTGCAAGAATAAATATGATATGCATATGATGACCTGTGTATAACATCCAAATTGAAAATTGGGATGTTACATTAATAAGCCGGGAGGGTCCATGGGTTTCGGGCCCAACGTGTGGTAATAGCTATTCTTGGACGACATATACAAAACTTAGTTCCTGAGGATGGTTCTATTGAGACAACCCACCATGTACTCCTACATGGCCTCCCATCGCTACCTTTACCAAATCGTGTTCACACACTTAGCTCTCACACAGTAGGACATGAACACCACCATCCCAATCCATCCCAGAGGAATCATACCTAACACAACTCTAAGTATAGCAGGCATAGAAAGCAAGCATGAATGAGTAGGCACCTCATGGATAAAACAACTCCTATTCATGCTAGTGGGTTTCAACTATTTATGGTGGCAAAGAAAAGTCATGCAGAGGAATTGGTTCAACTACCGCAACATGTAACAGTTGAATCGTTGTTGTCCTAATGCAGTAAAAGAGAGCAAGAGCTTGAGAGTGGGATTGTATTGGAATGCTTAAAGGGGGTTTGCTTGTGTGCACTTCTGAAGATAATATTGTGTCTTCATTAGTGTCATCGATCTCAACGTTGGAATCGTCTACTACCGAGAGGGGACAAACACCGACAAACAAGAAGGAACATAATCAATGCAATGCAACAGTATGATGCATGATCATGATATGGAAATATGTTGTGATTTGGGCTAGTGCAGTTGGCAACAGTTTAATGAAGTTGATTTGAAAACAAGATTCAAATTCAAACTCCATATAAGACATTTCAAATGCCATTTATTCAAATTGTCATGTACGACAGATTTAAGTTGTTCAAACATGCATGAAAATTCCATAAACAGATTCTTCATATTTTTCTGATAATTTTTCATGTATAAATTATCTCATTTGGAGTTACGGTTGAATTTCTCTGACTTTTAGAAGTTTATAACATTTTCTGGAATTCCCTGGTTATTCTAAATTAAACTAAATCTACTAATTGATTTATTGCATCAGCAATATGTCAGCGGGTCAACTGCGCTGACTAGAGTTAATCCGGACCAGTGGGACCCACTGGTCAGTGAGTCAGGTAGTTAACTAACTAATTAGGGTTAAATTAGTCCCTAACCTAGCTTTGACTAGGGACTGGGCCCACACGTCAGCGAGTCAGAAGAAGTCAAATATGGTCAACTATGGGTCAAACTCATCAAATTGACCGATATTTAGTCGGCATCGACAACAGGCACGGTGGAACGGCTTGGGATTCATCCTCCGGCGACCATTCGCATGACAGAGACCACCACTGCGGAACCTAAGCTCGCGCACATTTTGTGGAACATGCGGGAGGCCGTGGGGTGGCCGGAGGCTATGATAGTGTCAAGATCGGTGGCAGCTGGAGCTCGGGTGCGCTCAAGAACGTGGCACCTATGGCATCTACGCACTGCGGTGAGCACGTTGGACCGCACGGGGTGACCAAAAGGTCACCGGAGCATCGTCGGCGATGAGCTCGGATGGCGGTGCATTTTGGCCGTCGGTAAAATGGTGGCTACAGTGTGCAATAGACGCGGGAAAGAGGACACGTTCAAGGTGAGGGCTCACAGCGGAGTCGGGGTGATGCTCAGTGGTCTCGGGGAAGGGTCAGAGCAAGCGGGGCGGCGACGGTGATCTCGGATGCCCATTGTTGAAGACAACGGCAGCGAGGTCGAAGTAGTGCTTCCTGCCACGCGTGGCTCGATGGAGAGTAGGCGGAGACCCCTATCACGGAGAGGGAGCAAGGAAGTGGCTGTGGCCGTGTGGTTTATGATGGTGCGGCCATGGCTGCTTCGACCATGGTTTGGGAATGGGTGAGAGAGCAAGGGAGAGAGGGAACGAGGGGGTGAGCTAGATCCGAACGGAAGCGTCGAGGCTATCAGTAGCATTGACATGGTGCTAAGTAAGCAGGAGGTGTCGCGTGAGGCATGCGCGCGCGCCGGGAACACGCCCTGTCCTCCTGGAGCGAGGTGGAAGGTGACTGGCACGGGCCAGATGGGCTGGCTGGGCCGCTAGGTAAGCCAGGTTACTTCTCTCTCTCTCTCTCTCTCTCTATCTATCTATCTATCTCTCTTCTCTGTTTCCCATTTTGTTTTGTTTTTCTATTTTTTGCAATATGTTTTGATTTGATTTCTCGACCAAATCAAGTTAGTTGCTTCTAAAGAGTATTTGTGGATGTAATATGGACTAATCCAAAGCCCCACATTGGTTTTCAGAATTATTGAGTATATATTTGTATAATTAACTGATATAAACCCAATTCAAATAGCTATTGATTTAATTTAGGAGCCCAAAGTAAATAATTTTAAACAACCAAAAATGTTGGTTTGAATTTTACATCTTGCCACAATTTTTAGTGATTTAAACGAACATTTGCTTGGGCTCATCTGAAACAATTTGAATTTTGACCATTTTAAAAGATTCTGAGGCTTTGAGAATTTCCTGAGTTCAACTTTCACTAGAAATTAAATAAGATGCATGAAGAAATATGCAACTAATTACAATCTATTTCTAGGGCTGTGACAATGAAGCTCAATATGCAGGGATGGAATGGAGCGATCCCTATTGAAAGCAACATTGATAGGTCACTCAAAGACGAAAACAAAATAGGAGCACTCGCCCTAGAGGAGGAAGCCGAGGCCCTAGCGGCCAAGAAATTAACGGCACTACGAGCATCCGTGGACAAGGACATCCTTGATAAAAAGATGAAAGTCCATGTCATTTAAACCGGCTGATGAGATCGTAAAATCTTAGGTACACCGTGACAATCTGGCCAAGACAGTCGCACTCAAAGCGCGGCTGGATCCATTACTCGATGAGGCGCTATGCATGTTCCTTCCAGAAAACTAGGACATCTTCTCCTGGCACCCATCAAACATGCCTAGCATCCTTAGAGACCTAGTCGAGCATAATCTCTCTATAATCGAGGGGTTCAATCCCGTCAAACAAGGACTCTGCAGGTTTTTGGAACCTAAGCAGTAAGCAATGGGGGAAGAATTGGCAAAGCTATTGGAAGCCGGATATATCCGTGAAATCCAGGCAGTCGAAGCATACGTGGATGATGTGGTTGTCAAAACACAGAGGCTAGCACATTGATAGACGATATTCGGGGGACGTTCAAAAATCTTTGAGCATACAACATTAAGTTGAACCCAGAAAAATGTGCTTTTGGCGTTCCATCTGGAAAGCTGCTCGACTTCATCGTTTCCTGATACGTCCATTTTGCATCATGTTTTACTACTGATATTTATAATGTTTTCATGCATAATAATGCTTATGGAGTAATTATAATGCCTTTTCTCTCATGAAATTCAAGGTTTTCACCAAGAGGGAGAATATCGGCAGTTGGAATTGTGGACCTGAAAAAGCTACATCAGAGATACCTATTCTGCACATCTCCAAATGAGCTAAATTTTTACGGAGAATTATCTTGGATCATATAAAAAATACTGGAGCAAATAACTATCGGAGGGGGGCCACCTGGTGACCACAAGACACCAGGGTGTGCCAGGCCCCCCAGGCGCCTCTTGGTGGATTGTGGCCAGCCCAACCCACCTCTGGTGCCCATCTTCTGGTACATGAGGTCTTTTGACCTAGAAAAATAAATAAGGAGAGGACTTTTGGGACGGAGCACTGCCGTCTCAAGGCGGAACTTGGGTAGGAGCACTTTTGCCCTCCGGGAGAGCGATTCCGGCAGGGGAGCTTCCCTCCCAAAGGGGGGAATCAAAGCCATCGTCATCACCAACAACCCTCTCATCTTTCGGAGGCCAATCTCCTTCAACATCTTCAACAACACCATCTCATCTCAAACCCTAGTTCATCTCTTGTGTTCAATCTTTATACGGGACCTCAGATTGGTACGTGTGGGTGAACTAGTTGTGTTGATTACATCTTGTAGTTGATTACTATATGGTTTATTTGGTGGAAGGTTATATGTCCAGATCCATTATGCTATTTAATACCCCTCTGGTCTTGAGCATGAATATCACTTGTGAGTATTTACTTTTGGTCTCGAGGTTACGAGAGAAGTCATGTTGCAAGTAATCATGTGAATTTGATATGTGTTTGATATTTTGATGATATGTATGTTGTGATTCCCTCTGTCATGTGAACATCGACTACATGGCACTTCACCATCTTTGGGCCTAAGGGAATGCATTGTGGAGTAGTTATTAGATGATGGGTTGCTAGAGTGAAAGAAGCTTAAACCCTAGTTTATGCACTACTTCTTAAGGGGCCGATTTGGATTCATAGGTTTAATGGTATGGCTAGATTTTATCTTAATACTTTTCTCTTATTTGCGGATGCTTGCGAGGGGATTAATCATAAGTGAGAGGCTTGTTCAAGTAAGAACAGCTCCCAAGCACCGATCCACCCACATATCAAATTATCAAAGTAGCGAACACGAATCAAACCAACATGATGAAAGTGACTAGATGAAATTCCCGTGTGCCCTCAAGAACGATTTTCTTATTACAAGAGACTGTTTTGGCATGTCCTTTTCCACAAAAGTATTGGGCTACCTTGCTGCACTTTATTTACCGTTACCGCTACTTGCTTGTTACAAATTATCTTGCTATCAAACTACCTGTTACCGACAATTTCAGTGCTTGTATTACCTTGCTAAAAACCACTTGTCATTTCCTTCTGCTCCTCGTTGGGTTCGACACTCTTACTAATCGAAAGGACTACGACTGATCCCCTATACTTGTGGGCCATCAAGGCTCTTTTCTAGTGCCGTTGCTGGGAGTGAAGCGCTCTTTGTAAGTGGAAATCGGTAAGGAAAAATTTATATTACGTGCTGAAATTTATTGTCACTTGTTACTTGTGCTACCTCTTGAGCACTGCGTTGGTTTTCCTTGAAGAGGAAAGAGTGATGCAGTAAAGTAGCGTAATTATTTCCCTCAGTTTTTGAGAACCAAGGTATCAATCCAGTAGGAGGCTCCTCAAAAGTCCCACACACCTACACAAACAAACAAGAATCTCGCAACCAACGCAATAAAGGGGTTGTCAATCCCTTCACGGCCACTTGCGAAAGTGAGATCTGATAGAGATAATAAGATAAGATAAATATTTTTGGTATTTTTATGATATATATTGGAAAGTAAAAATGCAAATAAAAGTAGATGGTAAACTTATATGATAAAAGATAGACCCAGGGGCCATAGGTTTCACTAGTGGCTTCTCTCAAGATAGCATAAGTATTATGGTGGGTGAACAAATTACTATCGAGCAATTGATAGAAAAGTGCATAGTTATGAGATTATCTAGGCATGATCATGTATATAGGCATCACGTCCGCAAAAAGTAGATCGAAACGATTCTGCATCTACTACTATTACTCCACACATCGACCGACTCCTGCCTGCATTTAGAGTATTAATTTCATGAAGAACAGAGTAACGCATTAAGAAAGATGACATTATGTAGAGGGATAAATTCATGCAATATGATATAAACCCCATCTTTTCATCCTCGATGGCAACAATACAATACGTGCCTTGCTGCCCCTGCTGTCACTGGGAAAGGACACGGCAAGATTGAACCCAAAGCTAAGCACTTCTCCCATTGCAAGACAGATCAATCTAGTAGGCCAAACCAAACTGATAATTCGAAGAGACTTGCAAAGATAACTTAATCACACATAAAAGAATTCAGAGGAGATTCAAATATTTCTCATAGATAAACTTGATCATAAACTCACCATTTACCGGATCTCGACAAAGACACCGCAAAAAGAGTTACATCGAATAGATCTCCAAGAAGATCGAGTAGAACTTTGTATTGAGATTAAAAGATAGAGAAGAAGCCATCTAGCTAATAACTATGGACCCGAAGGTCTGTGGTAAACTACTCACAACTCATCGGAGAGGCCTTGGAGATGATGTAGAGGCCCTCCATAGTCGATTCCCCCTCCAGCGGAGCACCGACAAAGGCTCCAAGATGGGATCTCGCGGATACAGAAGGTTGCAGCGGTGGGATTAGGTTTTCGTGGTGCTCCTGGATGTTTTCGCGGTACGTGGGTATATATAGGAGGAAGAAGTAGGTCGGTGGACGCTCGAGGGGCCCACGAGGATGGGGGGCGCGCTCACCCCTAGGGGGCACGCCGGGCACCCTCGTGGCTGCCTCGTCTATTGCTTGACTTCCACTCCAAGTCCCCTGGATTGCGTTTGTTCCAAAAAGATCCCTCCCGAAGGTTTCATTCCATTTGGACTCCGTTTGATATTCCTTTTCTTTGAAACACTGGAATAGACAAAAAAAAACAGCAATTCGGGCTGGGCCTCCGGTTAGTAGGTTAGCCCATAAACATCCAAAACGGGTTATATAATAGCATGGAACAATCAAAAATTATAGATACGTTGGAGACGTATCAAGGATCCCCAAGCTTAATTCTTGCTCGTCCTCGAGTAGGTAAATGATAAAAATGGAATTTTTGATGTGGAATGCTACCTAGCATAATTCTTAATGTAATTTTCTTTATTGTGGCATGAATGTTCAGATCCAAATGATTCAAAATAAAAGTTCATATTGACATAAGAAATAATAATACTTCAAGCATACTAACTAAGCAATCATGGCTTCTCAAAATAACATGGCATTAGAAGGTTCATCCCTACAAAATCATATAGTTAGGCTATGTTTCATTTTCATCACACAAAATACTCCCATCAAGAACAACCCCGGTTTCAGCCAAGCAATTAGTTCATACTTTTTAACGCGCTTCACCTTTTTCAACTCTCACGCAATATATGAGCGTGAGCCATGGATATAACACTATGGGTGGAATAGAATATGATGATGGAGGTTATGTGGAGAAGACAAAAAGGAGAAAGTCTCACATTGACGATGATAATCAACGGGCTATGCAGATGCCCATCAACTGATGTCAACATGAGGAGTAGGGATTGCCATGCAACGGATGCACTAGAGCTATAAATGTATGAAAGCTAACCAAAAGAAACTAAGTGGGTGTGCATCCAACTTGCTTGCTCACGAAGACCTAGGGCATTTTGAGGAAGCCCATCGTAGGAATATACAAGCCAAGTTCTATAATGAAGAATTCCCACTAGTATATGAAAGTGACAACATAAGAGACTTTTTATATGAAGAACATGGTGCTACTTTGAAGCACAAGTGTGGAAAAGGATAGTAACATTGCCCCCTTTTTATTTTTTTTATTTTTTTTTGGGCCTTCCTTTTTTTATTTGTCATTTCTTTTTTTTCTTTGGACTTTCTTTTTTTTGGCCTTTTTTTATTTGGGGACAATGCTCTAATAATGATGATCATCACACTTCTATTTATTTACAACTCATGAATTACAACTCAAAACTAGAACAAGATATGACTCTATATGAATGCCTCCGGCGGTGTACCGGGATGGGCAATGAATCAAGAGTGACATGTATGAAAAATTATGCATGGTGGCTTTGCCACAAATACGATGTCAACTACATGATCATGCAAGGCAATATGACAATGATGATGCGTGTCATGATCAACGGAACGGTGGAAAGTTGCATGGCAATATATCTCGGAATGGCTATGGAAATGCCATAATAGGTAGGTATGGTGGATGTTTTGAGGAAGATATAAGGATGTTTATGTGTGATAGAGCGTATCGTATCACGGGGTTTGGATGCACCGACAAAGTTTGCACCAACTCTCAAGGTGAGAAAGGGCAATGCATGGTACCGAAGAGGCTAGCAATGATGGCAAGGTAAAAGTGCGCATAATCCATGGACTCAAATTAGTCATAAAGAACTCATATACTTATTGCAAAAGTTTTGTTAGCCCTCGAAGCAAAGTACTACTAAGCATGCTCCTAGGGGGGAGGTTGGTAGGAGTTAACCATCACGCGCTCCCGACCTCCACACAAGGAAGGCAATCAAAAGAGCACCCCATGCAATAAATTTGTTACACAACTTTTACCATACATGCATGCTACGGGACTTGCCAACTTCAACACAAGTATTATTTTAATACATAATCACCCAACTAGCATGACTCTAATATCACCACCTTTATATCTCAAAACAATTATCAAGTATCAAATTGATCATAGCATCCAATTCACTTCCTATGATAGTTTTTATTAGTCCCAACTTGGATGCCCATCATTCTAGGACCAATTTTATAACCATAGAAAATACCATGCTGTTATAAAAGACTCTCAAAATAATATAAGTGAAGCATGAGAGATCAACAATTTCTACAAAATCAAGCCACCGCCGTGCTCTAAAAGATATAAGTGAAGCACTAGAGCAAAACTATCTAGCTCAAAAGATATAAGTGAAGCACATAGAGTATTCTAATAAATTCCAAATCAAGTGGGTTTCTCCCAAAAGGTGTGTACAGCAAGGATGATTGTGGTAAACTAAAAATCAAAGACTAATATCATACAAGACGCTCCAAGCAAAACACATATCATGTGGCGAATAAAAATATAGCTCCAAGTAAAGTTACCGATAAACAAAGACGAAAGAGGGGATGCCTTCCAGGGCATCCCCAAGCTTAGGATTTTGGTTATCCTTGAATATCTTGGGGGTGCCATGGGCATCCCCAAGCTTAGGCTCTTTCCACTCCTTATTCCATAGTCAATCAAATCTTTACCCAAAACTTGAAAACTTCACAACACAAAACTCAACATGAAATCTCATAAGCTCCCTTAGTGCAAGAAAGAAAAACCACCACATAAGGTACTGTAATGAACTCATTCTTTATTTATATTGGTGTTAAACCTACTGTATTCCAACTTCTCTATGGTTCATACCCACTGATACTAGCCATAGATGCATCAAAATAAGCAAACAACACACGAAAAACAGAATCTGTCAAAAACAGAATAGTATGTAGCAATCTGTAACTCTCGAATATTTATGGAACTCTAACAATCCTACCAAAATAGGAAGTCCAGGGAAAGTTTTATATTGATCTACAGAAAAAAAGAATAAACGCCAAAGCACGTTTCTGTGAATTACTAAAATATTTTCGTGCGCGCAAAAATTTCTATTTTTCAGCAGAATCAAATTAACTATCACCATAGGTTATCCTATAGGTTCTACTTGGCACAAACACTAATTAAAACATGAAAACAAATCTAAATAGAAGCTAGATGAAATATTTATTACTAAATAAAAGCAAAAGGCAAGGAACAAAAATAAGATTGGGTTGCCTCCCAACTAGCTCTATCGTTTGACGCCCCTAGCTAGGCATAAAAGCGATGATAGATCTAAGTAGTACCATCTTTGGCATTCAACTCATAAGTAGCTCGCATGATAGATTCATAAGGTAATTTAACTTTCTTTCTAGGGAAGTGTTCCATGCCTTTCCTTAATGTAAATTGGAATCTAATATTCCCTTCCTTCATATCAATAATTGCACCAATCATTCTAAGGAAAGGTCTACCAAGCAAATAGGACATGAAAGATTGCAATCTATATCAAGAATGATAAAATCTATGGGCACATAATTCCTATTTGCAACAATAAGAACATCATTAATCCTTCCCATAGGTTTCTTAATGGTGGAATCCGCAAGGTGCAAATTTAAAGAGCAATCATCAAATTCATGGAAACCTAGCACATCACATAAAGTTTTCGAAATCGTGGAAACACTAGCACCCAAATCACATATAGCATAGCACTCATGATCTTTAATTTTAATCTTTATAGTAGGTTCCCACTCATCATAAAGTTTTCTAGGTATAGAAACTTCCAAGTTAAGTTTTTCGTCATAAGATTGCATCAAGGCATCAACAATATGTTTGGTAAAAGCTTTATTTTGACTATAAGCATGAGGAGAATTCAACACCGATTGCAACAAGGAAATACAATCTATTAACAAACAATTATCATAATTAAATTCCTTGAAATCCAAGATAGTGGGTTCAATGCTATGTAAAGTCTTGACCTCTCCAATCCCACTTTTACCAAATTTAGCATGAAGATCTAAAAACTACGAATCACTGGGACGCCTTTTAACTAAAGTTGGCTCATCTCCAGTCCCATTATTATTAAGATTCATATTGCAAAACAAGGATTTAATAGGGGACACATGAATAACTTTTAAATTTTCATCATTATTTTCTCCTAACCCTTTTGGTTTGGCAGCCATCTTATTGACCAAGGTGGTTTGCTTATCAGAAATTTGGGCTATTGATTTTTCAAGACGAGTAATCTGAGAATTCAAACCATAAATTCTTTAGACATATCATAAAACTTCTAATGTTTAATTCAATCTCTTCCAACCTTCTAAGATGAAGGTCGGTGTTCTTAGGCAAAGCCATAAGGTCAAATAGGCATACAAGAAGGCAAGCGAAAAAGAGAGGAGATTGAGAAAGAGATTGAGAATAAAACAGTAAGGGTGAAGTGGGGGAGAGGAAAACGAGAGGCAAGTGGCAAATAATGTAATGCGAGGGAGATGAGTTTGTGATGGGTACTTGGTATGTCTTGACTTGAGCGAAGATCTCCCCGGCAATGGCGCCAGAAATCCTTCTTGCTACCTCCTGAGCACTGCGTTGGTTTTCCTTGAAAAGGAAAGGGTGATGCAGCAAAGTAGCATAAGTATTTCCCTTAGTTTTTGAGAACCAAGGTATCAATCCAGTAGGAGGCTCCTCAAAAGTCCCTCGCACCTACACAAACAAACAAGAACCTCACAACCAACACAATAAAGGGGTTGTCAATCCCTTCACGGCCACTTGTGAAAGTTAGTTCTGATAGAGATAATAAGATAAGATAAATATTTTTGGTATTTTTATGATATAGATTGGAAAGTAAAAATGCAAATAAAAGTAGATGGTAAACTTAGATGATAAAAGATAGACCCGGGGGCCATAGGTTTCACTAGTGGCTTCTCTCAAGATAGCATAAGTATTACGGTGGGTGAACAAATTACTGTCGAGCAATTGATAGAAAAGCGCATAGTTATGAGATTATCTAGGCATGATCATGTATATAGGCATCATGTCCGCAACAAGTAGATCAAAATGATTCTGCATCTACTACTATTACTCCACACATCGACCGACTCCTGCCTGCATCTAGAGTATTAAGTTCATGTAGAATAGAGTAACACATTAAGAAAGATGACATGATGTAGAGGGATAAATTCATGCAATATGATATAAACCCGTTCTTTTTATCCTCGATGGCAACAATACAATACATGTCTTGCTACCCCTGCTGTCATTGGGCAAGGACACCGCAAGATTGAACCCAAAGCTAAGCACTTCTCACATTGCAAGAAAGATCAATCTAGTAGGCCAAACCAAACTGATAATTCGAAGAGACTTGCAAAGATAACTTAATCACACATAAAAGAATTCAGAGGAGATTCAAATATTTCTCATAGATAAACTTGATCATAAACTCACAATTCATCGGATCTCGACAAACACACCGCAAAAAGAGTTACATCGAATAGATCTCCAAGAAGATCAAGGAGAACTTTGTATTGAGATTCAAAGAGAGAGAAGAAGCCATCTAGCTAATAACTATGGACCCGAAGGTCTGTGGTAAACTACTCACAACTCATCGGAGAGGCCTTGGAGATGATGTAGAGGCCCTCCATGGTCGATTCCCCTCCAGCGAAGCACCGGCGAAGGCTCCAAGATTGGATCTCACGGATACAGAAGGTTGCGGCGGTGGAATTAGGTTTTCATAGTGCTCCTGGATGTTTTCGGGGTACGTGGGTATATATAGGACGAAGAAGTAGGTCGGTGGACGCTCGAGGGGGCCCACGAGGGTGGGGGCGTGCCCACCCCTAGGGGGCATGCCGGGCACCCTCGTGGCTGCCTCGTCTGTTGGTTGACTTCCACTCCAAGTCCCCTGGATTGCGTTTGTTCCAAAAAGATCGCTCCCGAAGGTTTCATTCCATTTGGACTCCGTTTGATATTCCTTTTCTTTGAAACACTGAAATAGACAAAAAAACAGCTATTCGGGCTGGGCCTCCGGTTAGTAGGTTAGTCCCAAAAATGATATAAAAGTGTAGAGTAAAGTCTATAAACATCCAAAACGGGTAATATAATAGCATGGAACAATCAAAAATTATAGATACGTCGGAGACGTATCACTATGGAAAACAATCCTTTGAGGGGTTTGTTTGGGGTATCTTCACCTCGACCGGAAGCACAATTAGTTGCCCCTCAACCTACTGCACCTACTGAAAATATTGGTTATGAAATTCCTTCGGTATGATAGAACAACTGCTAGCTAACCCTTATGCAGGAGATGGAACATAACATCCTGATATGCAATTAATATATGTGGATGAAATTTGTGGATTATTTAAGCTTGCAGGTGTACCCAGAGATGAAGCTAAGAAGAAGGTTTTCCCTTTATCTTTGAAGGTAAAAGCATTGACATGGTATAGGCTATGCGATAATATTGGATCTTGGAACTATAATCGACTGAAATTGGAATTTCACCAAAAGTTTTATCATATGCATCTAGCTCATTGTGATCGGATTATATATATAATTTTTGGACTCGTGAAGGAGAAAGTATCGCTCTAGCTTGGGGAAGCTTAAGTCAATGTTATATTCATGCCCCAGTCATGAGCTCTCGAGAATTATCATTCAGAATTTTTATGCTCAGCTTTCTCATAATGATCAATCCATGCTTGATACTTCTCGTGCTGGTTCTTTTATGATGAAGACAATTGAATTCAAGTCGGATCTCTTGGAAAGAATTAAACGCAAATCTGAAGATTGGTAACTCAAGAAGGTAAAGATTCAGGTATTAAGCTTGAGTTTGATTGTGTTAAATATTTTATGAATACCAATGCTTTTCATAAGTATAACACTAAATATGGAATTGACTCAGATATAGTAGCCTCTTTTTGTGAATCATTTGCTACTCATGTTGATCTCCCTAAGGAGAAGTGGTTTAAATATCATCCCCCTATTAAACAAGAAATTAAAGAACCGGTTGTAGCTAAAGATGAGAATGTTGATCCAGTTGTGCCTAATGCTTATATTGAAAACCACCTTTCCCTGTTAGGATAAACAAACATGCTAAAGTATCAACTGTAGTTTGCAAAAGTTATATTAAAGCACCTAAACCATCTAAACAAATTAAAGTAGAACCTAGTGTTGCAATGGTTAAAGATCTCTTGGTCAAAAACATTGATGGGCATGTTATTTACTTCTGTGATGAAGCTGCTAAAATTGCCAAACTCGATGAAAAAGATAAACATAGGCATGTAGTTGGCATGCATGTTGTCTCAATTAAAATTGGAGATCATTGTTATCATAGTTTACGTGACTTAGGTGCTAGTGTGAGTGCTATTCCTTTTACCTTATACCAAGAAATTATGAATGGCATAGCACCCGCTGAAATAGAAGACATTGATGTTATTATTAAACTTGCAAACAGAGACACCATCACACCACTTGGGATTGTTAGAGATGTCGATGTCTTGTGTGTGAAAATAAAACATCCTACCGATTTTCTAGTTCTTGGTTCCCCACTAGATGACTTTTGTCCCATTATCTTTGGTAGACCTTTCTTGAACATTGTCAATGCTACGATAGATTGCCATAAGGAAACAGTCAGTGTTAGATTTGGTGATGAGTCTCATGAATTTAATTTCTCCAAGTTTAGTAGACAACCTCATAAGAAAGAATCACCTAGTAAAGATGAAATAATGGGTCTTGCTTCTATTGACATGCCTCCTACTGATCCTTTAGAACAATATTTGCTAGACCATGAACATGATATGCACTTGCGTGAAAGAAATGAAATAGATAAAATATTTTTTGAACAATAACCTCTTTTGAAACACAATTGGCCTATTGAAACTCTAGGCGGTCCTCCTCCACCTAAAGGTGATCCTGTGTTTGAATTAAAGCAGTTGCCTAACACTTTGAAATATGCTTATCTTGATGAGAAAAAGATATATCATGTTATTATTTCTTCTAACCTTTCAGAACATGAAGAAGAAATATTATTTAAAATTCTAAAGAAGCATCGTCCTGCTATTGGATATACTCTTGATGATCTTAAGGGCATTAGTCCTACTTTCTGTCCGCATAAGATTAATATGGAACCTCATGCTAAACCCATTGTTGATCACCAACAATAATTGAATCCTAAGATGAAAGAAGTGGTATCAACTGAAATACTAAAGCTTCTGGAAGCAGGTATTATCTATCCCATAGCTGATAGTAGATGGGCAAGTCCTATTCATTGTGTCCCTAAGAAGGGAGGTATTACTGTTGTTCCTAATGATAAAAAATGAACTTATCCCATAGAGAATTGTTACTGGCCATAGAATGGTAATTGATTTTAGAAGATTAAATAAAGCTACTAGAAAATATCATTACCCTCTGCCTTTTATTGATCAAATGCTTGAAAGATTATCTAAGCACACACACACTTTTGTTTTCTTGATGGATATTCTAGTTTCTTGCAAATACATGTACACTACTGCAGGATGCTGCTAATGCGACACTACGATCAGAGACCCTTCGATGAAACTGTGTGCAATGCAATAATCACGGTGGTGTAAAAAACGTCAAAAAGGTGCAAAACATTTGCGATGACTGATGCATCAAACATGGTTCAGATTTTGGTTGCGTGTGCGATGCAGGGCATACGGTTCAGTTCAATGAACTATTTGCGATGAGGAAGAAGAACAGAAATGAGCAGCCAGATGAAGGCGTGTGCGATATACGGCATGCAGTTCACTCGGATTAACTGTTTGTGATGAGGTGGAACAACAGAAACGGACAGCTAGATAAAGGTGTGTGCGATTGAGGGCATACACTTTAGAAGGATTAACTGTTTGCGATTAGGCAATAGAACAGAAATGGTCAGCCAGATCAAAGTGTCTGTGATTGATGGCATACACTTCAAACGGATGAACTGTTTGCGATTAGCCACCACAAGCAGAAATAGTTAGATAGATCAACGTGTGTGCGCTAGACGGGCACACATTCTAATTAAAAGAAGCGTGCGCTATGGTAATAACGAGCGCGCACAGTTCTTGGAATAAGACATGTGCTAACATTGCCTATTGCGATGCACCCTATGGTGCAAACGCCACGTACGCGGCCGAGAAAGCGTGCCCACGTTACGCCGTCCAAGAATAGTGTCGCACTTAGAAATTATAGAATCGTCAATAAATTTTGAGCCTGTGTCCCATCACATTCCAAATTGCAAACCTGTTCACACCGATCAAAACCTAAATGGTTTCCCACTTAGGAGCGTATTAGTACTCCCTTATAAATACTACTACTCCAAGATGACTACACATTCCTCCTCAACTCCTCATCCATAAAAACAAACAAGTCATTCATCATTGTTCCCTTGCGTCTTCCATGGCCAGCGTGAGTTCTGGGTCGAGAGATTGCCACCAGGGAGAGGCGAGCATGGAAGTGGAAGCACAAGAGATGTCCCACCTCGCCATGAAAGCATCCGACATGTCCTGCTATGCGACCATGGTAGCACAGAGGTCCCGCCGCGCCTTCGATGTAGCAAACTGGTGCGACCACGCCGCAGAAGCAACAGAGATGTCCGGCCACTCCGTGGAAGCAACAGAGATGTCCTCCCGCGCCACGGTGGCCTGGGAAAATGTCTCGCGGGCAAGCGAGGACTCTTGAAGGCGCATTCATGCAATCATCCATAGCCATATGGATTAGATCTCCGGCTGGGCGAGGTTGCAGGACGACATGAAAGCCTCGTTTGAACAGGCTACTGACATCATCCGGCAACTAAGGGAGAGCAATGCGAAGCTCTAGGCCGAGCGCAACCTGCTGAAGGTGAAGATCGTCGGAAGTGCGGAGCAGTAGGAGGAGACCACTGACTTGTTGAAGAGGACCAACGTCATCGTCAAGAAACTTATGGAGGAGAATATCGTCCTGCGCATGAAGCACAAAAGGCTGGTGGAGGAATCTGTCGATGCTCTCAAGCAACATATTGAGGACAACAAAAAGCTCATCACTGATCACTGGGGAGACTAGTTCTCGCGGCCTACAGCAACGCATCAAGAAACTAGAGATCAGCGAGCCAGATCGTTGTCTTCCGTCTTCTTTTGCCTTGTGTATTTCGGGCATTGCCACATGTGGATTTTTTAATTATGTTCCTAAATATGTAAGAAAATTATTATCCACTGTCATCGTCCTTATATTCATCATGCTTGCTATAAGTCGCAGTCGATACTATATAGGTCTGTCGGATCTTACATCAAGATCCGTGCAAAACTTTCTTTTTAGATTTTCATTTTTCTCTCTTAAATCTCAGTCCAGTTACTTTGGTGATAGTTAATGTGTGCGCCTTCACAAATCAGACGGAAAAATTACCACAACATGTTGGTGCCATGTCATGACACCATGCCAAGTTTCATGATTTTTAGGCGTGTTTTCGATTTACAAGAATTAAAAAATCAAGCTTCTCAATCTTTCCGGTTGAGCCACGACACCCAGATGTTTGAACTCCATTCTCATTTCTTGCATGGGACCTAGAAACTCACCCAAGGACAGACATGTGATTTTTTAACCAATTTTCGTGCACTGGAGCATGTCCTTGTAGTTTGAATTTGAATTATGCACACTAAATGCCCAGAAATTCAATTAATGTATAAAAAGGCCAAACGAACCCGGAATAATTGCAAAATTTAGCACGATACTTCTATTTGGTATAATTTGCCTGTGTAAAAAATTAAGGCGGGAGAAGGCAGTGTATGTATGTCATTTCGCACACGGAGGTGACACGTTCCCTCTTGGAACCATGAGCCTTCTTGAGAGAAGCTCTGGTTTGCAAGAAACTTATACCAAAGCTTGTCCCAATTCGGCCAAAAAAATTACCGCAACATGTTGGTGCCATGTCATGACACCATTCCATGTTTCATGATTTTCAGGCGTGTTCTGGATTTACATGAATTAAAAACCCAAGTTTCTCAATATTTCCGGCCAAGCCACGCCGACCAGATGTTTGAATTTCATTCCCATTTCTTGCATGGGACCTAGAAATTCACCCAAGGATACACATGTGATTTTTCAACCAACTTTGGTGCACCGGAGCATGTGCTTGTAGTTCAAATTTGAATTATGCACATTAAGTGCCCAGAAATTCAATTAATGTATAAAAAAGGCCAAATGAACCCGGAATAATTCCAAAATTTAGCACAATACTTCTATTTGGTCTAATATGCCTGTGTAGCAAAAATAAGGCGGGAGAAGGTAGTGTACGTATGTCGTTTCGCACACGGAGGTGGCACGTTCCCTATCGGGACCACGAGCCTTCTTGAGAGAAGCTCCGGTTTGCAAGAAGCTTATATTAAATCTTGTCCCAATTCGGCCAAAAACATTACCGCAGCATGTTGGTGCCATGTCATGACACCATTCTATGTTCCATGATTTTCAGGCGTCTTTTGGATTTACATGAATTAAAAAACCAAGTTTCTCAATATTTCCGACTGAGCCACGCCAGCCAGATATTTGAATTTCATTCGCATTTCTTGCATGGGACCTATAAATTCACCCAAGGATACACATGTGATTTTTCAACCAATTTTGGTGCACTAGAGCATGTGCTTGTAGTTCAAATTTGAATTATGCACATTAAATGCCCAGAAATTCAATTAATGTATAAAAAAGGCTAAATGAACCCGAAATAATTCCAAAATTTAGCACGGTACTTCTATTTGGTCTAATCTGCCTGTGTAGAAAAAATAAGGCAGAAGAAGGTAGTGTACGTATGTTGTTTCGCACACAGAGGTGGCACGTTCCCCCTCGGAACCACGAGCCTTCTTGAGAGAAGCTCCGCTTTGCAAGAAGCTTATACTAAATCTTGTCCCAATTCGGCCAAAAAAATTACCGCAGCATGTTAGTGCCATGTCATGACACCATGCCAAGTTTCATGATTTTAAGGCATGATTTGGATTTACATGATTTAAAAAATCATGTTTCTCAATCTTTCCGGCTGAGCCATGCCGGCCAGATGTTTGAATTTCATTCCCATTTCTTGCATGGGACCTAGAAATTCAACCAAGGACACACTTGTGATTTTTCAACCAACTTTGGTGCACTGGAGCATGTCCTTGTAGTTCAAATTTGAATTATGCACATTAAATGCCCAGAAATTCAATTAATGTATAAAAAGGCCAAACAAACCCGGAATAATTCCAAAATTTAGCACGGTACTTCTATTTGGTCTAATCTGCCTTTGTAAAAAAACAAGGCGGAGAAGGCAGTGTACGCATGTCGTTTCGCACACGAAGATGACACGTTCCCCTCTCGGAACCACGAGCTTTCTTGAGAGAAGCTCGATTTGCAGGTAGCTTATACCAAATTTTGTCCCAATTCGGCCAAAAAATTACAGGAACATGTTGGTGCCATGTCATGACACCATACCAAGTTTCATGATTTTCAGGCATGTTTTGGATTTACATGAACTAAAAGACCAAGTTTCTCAATCTTTCCGTCCGAGTGACGATGCCCAGATGTTTGAATTTCATTCCCATTTCTTGCATGGGACCTAGGAATTCACCCAAGGACACACATGTAATTTTTCAACCAACTTTGGTGCACTGGAGCATGTGCTTGTAGTTCAAATTTGAATTATGCAAATTAAATGCCCAGAAATTCAATTAATGTATAAAAAAGGCCAAACGAACCCAGAATAATTCCAAAATTTAGCATGATACTTCTATTTGGTCTAATCTGCCTATGTAAAAAAATTAAGACGGGAGAAGGCAGTGTACGTATGTCATTTCGCACATGGAGGTGACATGTTCCCTCTCGGAACCATGAGCCTTCTTGAGAGAAGCTCCGGTTTGCAAGAAGCATATACCAAAGCTTCTCTCAATTCGGCCAAAAAAGTTACCACAGCATGTTGGTGCCATGTCATGACACCATGCCAAGTTTCATGATTTTCAGGCGTGTTTTGGATTTACATGAATTAAAAAACCAAGTTTCTCAATCTTGTTGGCCGAGCCACGACACCCAGATGTTTGAATTTCATTCCCATTTCTTGCATGGGACCTAGAAATTCACCCAAGGACACACATGCGATTTTTCAACCAACTTTGGTGCACTGGAGCATGTGCTTGTAGTTCAAATTTGAATTATGCACATTAAATGACCAGAAATTCAATTAATGTATAAGAAAGTCCAAACAAATCCGGAATAATTCCAAATTTTAACACGACACTCATATAGTTCTATGTTGCCTCTGTAAAAAACAAGGGGGGAGGTAGCGTATATTGTTTCGAACACAGAGGTGACACGTCCCCCCTCGGGAACCACAAGTCTTATCGAGAGAAGCTCCGGTTTGCAAGAAGCTTATACCAAAAATTTGTCCAAATGCGGCCAATTTTTTTACCACAGCATGTTGGTGCCATGAAATGACACCATGCCAAGTTTCATGATTTTCAGGCGAGTTTTGAATTTCCAGGAATTTAAAAACCAAGTTTCTCTATGTTCCCAGCCAAGCCACGACGCCCAGATGTTTGAATTTCATTCCCATTTCTTGCATGGGACCTATAAATTCACCCAAAGACAAACATGTGATTTTTCAACAAACTTTGGTGCACTGGAGCATGTGCTTGTATTTCAAATTTGAATTATGCACATTAAATGCCGGGAAACTCAATTAATGCATAAAAATGCCAAACAAACCCGGAATAATTCCGAATTTAAACACGACACTCATGTAGTTGCATGTTCACTGTACATAAATGTTCTAGCAATTCAAACACCATCCTTTCCCTCCGTAATACCATTTTGTATTTCAAAACGTAATGAAAAAAATTAGGTATACGACAAATAGTTTACTAGAAAGAATCGTGTGGGATTCGTTATAAAATATCTTGGCGCGCCATCTTGTCTGGCTTACGCAGGAAGATTCATCGTCTACAGCCCACCACCCCCACTTGAACCACACTTGCGTGCCAGTTTCTCGCAGCACCGAGTGAAATTTTTCTGCCACCACAGAAATATCTATCTCCCCGCCCCCTCCTTCCCACCAAAAGCCACATTTCTACTATTCCTCCTTGCTTTCCAAGTTCAAACCTTCACTACTGCTTACTAGCAGCTCAAGCTCCTCGCCGGCGACCCTTCTTCTTGCAGCGCCACCTCTTCTCCGGCTACCCTTCTTCTTTTAGCGCCGCCTCCTCGCCGGCGACCCTTCGTCTTGCAGTGCCGCCTCCTCGCCGGCGACCCTTCTTCTTGCTGCACGGCCTCCTTGCTACCAACCCTTCTTCTTGTTGCGCGGCCTCGTCGATATGGTCAGGTAATCCACTCCCCACCCACACCATCCTCCTCCTTTCCCATCCGACATGCCCCGACCGATGGGGCGACACTTGCCGCCGAAATCACTGCCCCCTCCTCCAATTAAGCGTCGCCCACATCCATTTTGCACATAGTATAACATGGAGCTTAGTAGCATCTGGCAGCATAGAAGCAAATCACGGTTGCACGCGCGCACGAGGTCACTATGGCTGCCATGCGTGCCGATCGCCAGATCTTGAAGGAGCACCTCGTCTTCAAGGACACCGTCGACACCGCAACATGGTTGTCTACTTTAAAATACAGTTCGTGCTATTTTCTCGAGGCCACCGCCAATGCCTTCCAGTGATGTGTCCTCTGTAATGTTAGTATGCAATATGATGTTCAGTTAACAGTTTGGTCCTCTGAAATGTAATGTTCAGTTAACACTTTGGTCCTCTGAAATGTAATGTTCAGTTAACAGTTTGGTCTAACAATTGCTACATTTCATAGCACTGTTCTCAAGCATTCTTTGTTTTCTTAACTGTCTTTTCTTCTAGTACATGTTTCTATTCTGCAATGTCGTGCTCTGTTAACTATTTTGGTTCATTTGGTCTGCTGTCCATTTAACTATTTGGTTCAGTTCTGTAATTTGATTGTCATTTGCTGTGGGCACAATTTTGTATTGTTATGTATGTGAAATAAATCAAATTTGGCTGTACTCAATACATATTCTACTGATAGTATGGCAACTCTCAGTTAACCTGATCAAGATCTTCCTTATGTGTGTTGCAGGGAAACAATGGGAGACACTGCGATTTACCATCGAGGTTTGTTCAAGAATGGTCCTTTTTCTAATAGCACATTATTGTGCAGTTGCAGGAATCATTCTAATACAATTTGGTCTTGCACATGTAGGTCCTTCAGTTAGAGGCTTAGACCCACTGTTCGACCCATTTTGCATATGGGGAAATGAGATGTCCATGAATATCAGTCAAGTCAATTAACTTAGAAAGATGGTTAGGATGAAGAAACTTGCGACGAATAACAACAAGATCTTTGTTTGCACAACGAAGAAGACATCTGCCAACTATAGGATGGTACTAACTCTTTTACCTTGTTTTTACCCCTTGCGCCATTTCAAAATTTATAACATCGATTTATGCATCTCTTTGTTTTCAGTACTTTTCAAAGCAGTTCACCGACGATTACCTCTCAAACCACCTGCATGGTCAAGAGGTGACGTAGGTATTCATTCAACACCCATGGTACAATATTGAAGTCTTGCTAAAGACGATGAAGGTTGGGCGGGCAATTATCCATAGCCACTGGCCTTAAAGTTGCAAGGACATTCAACATCACTGAAGGCTCAATATTTGCCTTTCGCTTCTGCAGTTTCCTAGATGAAGTTCATATGTCTATTTACCGCGTATGATGCTACTTTCCAAAGGTTTTTGATGTTGCATGTGAAACTTGGTGCTGTTGTGTAACGGCATAACTGAGTGTCGAAGCTATCTGATGTAATTTGATTATGAAATCCTGGTTGCCGTTATACGGATATGAAATATCTAGTGTGTTTTATAAGAAATATCAATTTGATTAGTACATGGATTATCAATAATAGGCTAATTACCCTGCTTATTGGGGTTTTCTATTGCAGACGGTTACTCAGACAGCACCGTGGGCGATGAACTCAAACAACCCGCACGGTTTCTAGAAAGTAGGCGTGTTTGATCAACTAACAATCACACACGGCTTCCGGCAGATAACTGTTTGTGTTAGGCCACCTTGCACAAACGTTTCCACACAAAAAACTGTTGGGGAACGTAGTAATTTCAAAAAAATTCCTACGTACACGCAAGATCATGGTGATGGCATAGCAACGAGAGGGGAGAGTGTTGTCCACGTACCCTCGTAGACCGTAAGCGGAAGCGTTATCACAACGCGGTTGATGTAGTCGTATGTCTTCACGATCCGACCGATCCAAGAACCGAACGTACGGCACCTCTGAGTTCAGCACACGTTCAGCTCGATGACGATCCCCGGGCTCCGATCCAGCAAAGCTTCGGGGATGAGTTCCGTCAGCACGACGTCGTGGTGATGATGATGATGCTCTACCAGCGCAGGGCTTCGCCTAAACTCCGCGACGATATGACCGAGGTGGAATATGGTGGAGGGGGGCACCGCACACGGCTAAGGAATGATCCGTAGATCAACTTGTGTTGTTGTGCCTAAAGGTGCCCCCCTGCCCCTGTATATAAAGGAGCAAGGGGGAAGGGGGCGGCCGGCCTAGGAGAGGCGCGCCAAGGGGAGTCCTACTCCCACCGGGAGTAGGACTCCCTCCTTCCTTGTTGGAGTAGGAGAAGTGGAAAGAGGGGGAGAGGGAAAAGGAAAAGGGGGCTGCCCCCCTTGTCCAATTCGGACCAGAGGGGGGAGCAGGCCTCTTTCCTTTTGGCCTCTCTCCTCTATTCCTGTATAGCCCAATAAGGCCCATATACTCCCCGGCGAATTCCCGTAACTCTCCGGTACTCCGAAAAATACCCGAATCACTCGGAACCTTTCCGAACTCCGAATATAGTCGTCCAATATATCGATCTTTACATCTCGACCATTTCGAGACTCCTCGTCATGTCCCTGATCTCATCCGGGACTCCGAACTCCTTCGGTACATCAAAACTCATAAACTCATAATATAACTGTCATCGTAACGTTAAGCGTGCGGACCCTACGGGTTCGAGAACTATGTAGACATGACCTAGAACTATTCTCGGTCAATAACCAATAGCGGAACCTGGATGCCCATATTGGTTCCTACATATTCTACGAAGATCTTTATCGGTCAAACCGCATAACAACATACGTTGTTCCCTTTGTCATCGGTATGTTACTTGCCCGAGATTTGATCGTCGGTATCCAATACCTAATTCAATCTCATTACCGGCAAGTCTCTTTACTCGTTATGTAATGCATCATCCCGTAACCAACTCATTGGTCACATCGTTTACAATTCTAGCATGACTAATAAACATTTATCATGAAATAAGGAAATAAATAATAACTTTATTATTGCCTCTAGGGCATATTTCCTTCAGTCTCCCACTTGCACTAGAGTCAATAATCTAGTTCACATCGCTATGTGATTTAACACCAATATTCACATTTGCATGTGATTAATACCCATAGTTCACATCATCATGTGATCAACACCCAAAGGGTTAACTAGAGTCAATAATCTAGTTCACATTGCTATGTGATTAACACCCAAAAGAGTACTAAGGTATGATCATGTTCTGCTCGTGAGAGAAGCTTAGTCAACGGGTCTGTCATATTCAGAGCCGTATGTATTTCGCAAATATTCTATGTCCACAATGCTCTGCATGGAGCTACTCTAGCTAATTTCTCCCACTTTCAATATGTATCCAGATTGAGACTTAGAGTCATCTAGATTTGTGTAAAAGCTTGCATCGTTGTAACTTTTACGACGGGCTCTTTTATCACCTCCATAATCGAGAAACATCTCCTTAGTCCTCACTAAGGATATTCTTGACCCATGTCCAGTGATCTACTTATTAGATCAAAATTGTATTCCTTTGCCAAACACAGAGCAAGGTATACAATAGGTCTGGTTCACATCATAGCATACTTTATAGAACCTATGACTGAGGCATAGGGAATGACTTTTCATTCTCTTTCTATTTTCTGCAATGGTCGGGTCTTGAGTCTTACTCAACTTCACACCTTGTAACACAGGCAAGAACTCCTTCTTTGACTGTTCCATTTTGAACTATTTCAAAATTTTATCAAGGTATGTACTCATTGAAAAATCTTATCAAGCGTCTTGATCTATCTATATAGATCTTGATGCTCAATGTGTAAACAGCTTCACCGAGGTCTTGCTTTGAAAAACTCTTATTCAAGTATCCTTTCATGCTATCCAGAATTTCCATATCATTTCCAATTAACAATATGTCATCCACATATAATATTAGAAATGCTACAGAGCTCCCACTCACTTTCTTGTAAATACAGGCTTCTTCAAAAGTCTGTATAAAACCATATGCTTTGATCAACTCATCAAAGCATATATTCCAACTCCGAGATACTTGCACCAGTCCATTGATGGATTGCTGGAGCTTGCACACTTTGTTAGCATCTTTAGGATTGACAAAAACTTTCTGGTTGCATCATATACAACTCTTCTTTAATAAATCCATTAAGGAATGCAGTTTTGACATCCATTTGCCAGATTTCATAAAATGTGGCAATTGCTAACATGATTCAGACAGACTTAAGCATCGATATGAGTGAGAAAATCTCATCGTATTCAACACCTTGAACTTGTCGAAAACCTTTCACAACAAGTCGAGCTTAGTAGATAGTAACACTACTATCAATGTCCGTCTTCCTCTTGAAGATCCATTTATTTAACATGGCTTGCTGATCATCGAGCAAGTCAATCAAAGTCCATACTTTGTTCTCATACATGGATCATATCTCAGATTTTATGGCCTCAAGCCATTTCGTGGAATCTGGGCTCATCATCGCTTCCTCATAGTTCGTAGGTTCATCATGGTCTAGTAACATGACTTCCAGAACAGGATTACCGTACCACTCTGGTGCGGATCTTACTCTGGAAGACCTACGAGGTTCTGTAGTAACTTAATTTGAAGTTTCATGATCATCATCATTAACTTCCTCACTAATTGGTGTAGTAGTCACAGGAACAGATTTCTGTGATGAACTACTTTCCAATAAGGGAACAGGTACAGTTACCTCATCAAGTTCTACTTTCCTCCCACTCACTTCTTTCGAGAGAAACTCCTTCTCTAGAAAGGATCCATTCTTAGCAACGAATGTTTTGCCTTTGGATTTGTGATAGAAGGAGTACCCAACAGTTTCCTTTGGGTATTCTATGAAGACGCACTTCTCCGATTTGGGTTCGAGCTTATCAGGTTGAAAACCTTTTTCAAATAAGCATTGCAACTCCAAACTTTAAGAAACGACAGCTTAGGTTTACTTCTAAACCATAGTTCATACGATGTCGTCTCAACGAATTTTGATGGTGCCCTTTTAACGTGAATGCAGCTGTCTCTAATGTATAACCCCAAAATGATAATGGTAAATCAATAAGAGACATCATAGATCGCACCATATCCAATAAAGTGCGGTTACGACGTTCGAACGCACCATAACATTGTGGTGTTCCAGGTGGCGTGAGCTGTGAAACTATTCCACATTGTTTTAATTGAAGACCAAACTCGTAACTCAAATATTCGTCTCCGCGATCAGATCGCAGAAACTTTATTTTCTTGTTACGATGATTTTTCAACTTCACTCTGAAATTCTTTGAACCTTTCAACTATTTCAGACTTATGTTTCATCAAGTAGATATACCCATATCTGCTCAAATCATCTTGTGAAGGCTAGAAAATAACGATACTTGCCATGAGCATCAACACTCATTGGGTAGCATACATCGGTATGTATTATTTCCAATAAGTCAGTAGCTTGTTCCATTGTTCCGGAGAACGGAGTTTTTAGTCATCTTGCCCAAAAGGCACGGTTCGCAAGCATCAAATGATTCATAACCAAGTGATTCGAAAAATCCATCTTTATGGAGTTTCTTCATGCGCTTTACACCGATATGACCCAAACGGCAGTGCCACAAATAAGTTGCACTATCATTATTAACTTTTCATCTTTTGGCATCAATATTATGAATATGTGTATCACTACGATCGAGATCCAACAAACTATGTTCATTGGGTGTATGACCATCGATGGTTTTATTCATGTAAACAGAACAACAATTATTCTCTGACTTTAAATGAATAACCGTATTGCAATAAACATGATCTAATCATATTCATGCTCAACGCAAACACCAAATAACATTTATTTAGGTTCAACACTAATCCCGAAAGTATAGGTAGTGTGCGATGATGATCACATCAATCTTGGAACCACTTCCAACACACATCGTCACATCACCCTCAACTAGTTTCTGTTTATTCTGTAACTCCTGTTTCGAGTTACTAATCTTAGCAACCGAACAAGTATCAAATACTCAGGGGTTACTATAATCACTAGTAAGGTACACATCAATAACATTTATATCAAATATACCCTTGTTCACTTTGCCATCCTTCTTATCCACCAAATATTCAAGGCATTTCCGCTTCTAGTGACCATTTCCTTTGCAGTATAATCACTCAATTTCAGGCTTTGGTCCAGCTTTGGTCTTCTTCACGGGAGTGACAACTTGCTTGCCATTCTGCTTGAAGTTCCATTTCTTTCCCTTTGCCCTTTTCTTGAAACTAGTGGTCTTGTCAATCATCAACACTTGATGCTCTTTCTTGATTTCTACCTTCATCGATTTCAGCATCACGAAGAGCTTGGGAATCGTTTTCGTCATCCCTTGCATACTATAGTTCATCACAAAGTTCTACTAACTTGGTGATGGTGACTAGAGAATTCTGTCAATCACTATCTTATCCGGAAGATTAACTCCCACTTGATTCAAGTGATTGTAGTACCCAGACAATCTGAGCACATGCTCACTAGTTGAGCAATTCTCCTCCATCTTTTAGCCATAGAACTTGCTGGAGACTTCATATCTCTCAACTCGGGTATTTGCTTGAAATATTAACTTCAACTCCTGGAACATCTCATATGATCCATGACATTCAAAACATCTTTGAAGTCCCGATTCTAAGCCATAAAGCATGGTGCACAAAACTATCAAGTAGTCATCATATTGAGCTAGCCAGACGTTCATAACGTCTGCATCTGCTCCTGCAATAGGTCTGTCACCTAGCGGTGCATTAAGGACATAATTCTTCTGTGCAGCAATGAGGATAAACCTCAGATCACGAACCAAGTCCGCATCATTGGTACTAACATTTTTCAACATAATTTTCTCTAGGAACATATCAAAATAAACATATGAAAGCAACACCGCAAGCTATTGATCTACAACATAATTTGCAAAATACTATCAGGACTAAGTTCATGATAAATTAAAGTTCAATTAATCATATTACTTAAGAACTCCCACTTAGACAGACATATCTCTAGTCATCTAAGTGATCACGTGATCCAAATCAACTAAACCATAACCGATCATCACGTGAGATGGAGTAGTTTTCAATGGTGAACATCACTATGTTGATCATATCTACTATATGATTCACGCTCGACCTTTCTGTCTCCGTGTTCCGAGGCCATATCTGCATATGCTAGGCTCGTCAAGTTTAACTTGAGTATTCCGCGTGTGCAAAACTGTCTTGCGCCCGTTGTAGATGGACGTAGAGCTTATCACACCCGATCATCACGTGGTGTCTAGGCACGACGAACTTTGGCAACGGTGCATACTCAGGGAGAACACTTCTTGATAATTTTAGTGAGAGATCATCTTAAAATGCTACCGTCAATCAAAGCAAGATAAGATGCATAAAGGATAAACATCACATGCAATCAATATAAGTGATATGATATGGCCATCATCATCTTGTGCTTGTGATCTCCATCTCCGAAGCACCGTCGTGATCACCATCGTCACCGGCACGACACCTTGATCTCCATCGTAGCATCGTTGTCATTACGCCATCTATTGCTTCTACGACTATCGCTACCGCTTAGTGATAAAGTAAAGCAATTACAGGGCGTTTGCATTTCATACAATAAAGCGACAACCATATGGCTCCTGCCAGTTGCCGATAACTTCGGTTACAAAACATGATCATCTCATACAATAAAATATAGCATCACGTCTTGACCATATCACATCACAACATGCCCTGCAAAAACAAGTTAGACGTCCTCTACTTTGTTGTTGCAAATTTTACGTGGCTGCTACGGGCTTAGCAAGAACCGTTCTTACCTACGCATCAAAAACCACAACGATAGTTTGTCAAGTTGGTGTTGTTTTAACCTTCGTAAGGACCGGGCGTAGCCACACTTGATTCAGCTAAAGTGAGAGAGACAGACACCCGCTAGCCACCTTTAAGCACGAGTGCTCGTAACGGTGAAACCAGTCTCGCGTAAGCGTACGCGTAATGTCGGTTCGGGCCGCTTCATCTCACAATACCGCCGAACCAAAGTATGACATGCTGGTAAGCAGTATGATTTGTATCGCCCACAACTCATTTGTGTTCTACTCGTGCATATAACATCAACGCATAAAACCTAGGCTCTGATACCACTGTTGGGGAACGTAGTAATTTCAAAAAAAATCCTACGTACACGCAAGATCATGGTGATGGCATAGCAACGAGAGGGGAGAGTGTTGTCCACGTACCCTTGTAGACCGTAAGCAGAAGCGTTAGCACAACACGGTTGATGTAGTCGTACGTCTTCACGATCCGACCGATCCAAGCATCGAACGTACGGCACCTCCGAGTTCAGCACACGTTCAGCTCGATGACGATCCTCGGGCTCCGATCCAGCAAAGCTTTGGGGATGAGTTCCGTCAGCACGATGGCGTGGTGACGATGATGATGCTCTACCGGCGCAGGGCTTCGCCTAAACTCCGCGACGATATGACCGAGGTGGAATATGGTGGAGGGGGGCACCGCACACGGCTAAGGAACGATCCGCAGATCAACTTGTGTTGTTGTGCCTAGAGGTGCCCCCTGCCCCCGTATATAAAGGAGCAAGGGGGAAGGGGGCGGCCGGCCTAGGAGGGGCGCGCCAAGGGGAGTCCTACTCCCACCGGGAGTAGGACTCCCTCCTTCCTTGTTGGAGTAGGAGAAGTGGAAAGAGGGGGAGAGGGAAAAGGAAAAGGGGGCTGCCCCCCTTGTCCAATTCGGACCAGAGGGGGGAGCAGGCCTCTTTCGTTTTGGCCTCTCTCCTCTATTCCCGTATAGCCCAATAAGGCCCATATACTCCCCGACGAATTCCCGTAACTCTCCGGTACTCCAAAAAATACCTGAATCACTCGTAACCTTTCCGAACTCCGAATATAGTCATCCAATATATCGATCTTTACGTCTCGACCATTTCGAGACTCCTCGTCATGTCCCTAATCTCATACGGGACTCCGAACTCATTCGGTACATCAAAAGTCATAAACTCATAATATAACTGTCATCGTAACATTAAGCGTGCGGACCCTACGGGTTCGAGAACTATATAAACATGACCTAGAACTATTCTCGGTTAATAACCAATAGCGGAACCTGGATGCCCATATTGGTTCCTACATATTCTACGCAGATCTTTATCGCTCAAACCGCATAACAACATACGTTGTTCCCTTTGTCATCGGTATGTTACTTGCCCGAGATTTGATCGTCGGTATCCAATACCTAGTTCAATCTCTTTACCGGCAAGTCTCTTTACTCGTTACGTAATGCATCACCTCGTAACCAACTCATTGGTCACATCGCTTGCAAGGCTTATAGTGATGTGCATTACCGAGAGGGCCCAGAGATACCTCTCCGACAATTGGAGTGACAAAACCTAATCTCGAAATACGCCAACTCAACATGTACCTTCGGAGACACCTGTAGTACTCCTTTATAATCACCTAGTTACGTTGTGACGTTTGGTAGTACCCAAAGTGTTCCTCTGGTAAGCGGGAGTTGCATAATCTCATAGTTATAGGAACATGTATAAGTCATGAAGAAAGCAATAGCGACATACTAAACGATCAAGTGCTAGGCTAACGGAATGGGTCATGTCAATCACATTATTCTCCTAATGATGTGATCCCATTAATCAAATGACAACACATGTCTATGGTTAGGAAACATAACCATCTTTGATTAATGAGCTAGTCAAGTAGAGGCATACTAGTGACTATATGTTTGTCTATGTATTCACACATGTATCATGTTTCCGGTTAATACAATTCTAGCATGAATAATAAACATTTATCATGAAATAAGGAAATAAATAATAACTTTATTATTGCCTCTAGGGCATATTTCCTTCAAAAACTGTGTGTGATATACATACGAACGGAGATGATTTCCTGGGATTCACCATGTCGGATGTACATACGAATGGAAACAATTGGGTTTCGATGCCCCGCCAGATCGCACACGAGCTCATTTTTCCCCAGCCTGTGTGCCAGGAGGGCCTATCCCCGAGGGTTTCTGGGTCATGTGGGAAGAACCCCCCTATCGTCCACACTCACTTGGCGAAGGTTCCAAACACCATCGCGGAAAGGGGTTAAAAACCGTTTGTATAGCAGGTCTCTGCACTAGTGGTATCACAACTTGATCAAGAGAAAACCACCTTTACTTGTCCTTTTGGAACCTATGTTTATAGAAGTATGCCCTTTGGTTTATGTAATGCACCTTCTACCTTTCAAAGATGTATGACTGCTATATTATCTGATTTTTGTGAAAAGATTGTGGAGGTTTTCATGGACGATTTTTCCATTTACGGAACTTATTTTGATGATTGCTTAAGCAACATTGATCGAGTTTTGCAGAGATGTGAACAAACCAATCTTATCTTGAATTGGGAGAAGTGTCACTTTATGGTTAACAAAGGCATTGTCTTGGGGCATAAAATTTCTAAACGAGGTATTAAGGTGGATAAATCTAAAGTCGATGCAATTGAGAAAATGCCATGTCCTAAAGATATTAAAGGTATTCGTAGTTTCCTTGGTCATGTTGGTTTCTGTAGGAGGTTTATTAAAGACTTCTCTAAAAATTTTAGGCCTCTCACTAATCTTTTACAAAAGGATATTCCATTTGTTTTTGATGATGATTGTGTAGAAGCCTTTGAAACACTTAAGAAAGCCTTAATTTTTGCACCTATTGTTCAACCACCTGATTGGAACTTGCCTTTTGAAATTATGTGTGATGCTAGTGATTATGCTATTGGTGCTGTTCTAGGACAATGAGTTGATAAAAAAATTAATGTTATCCATTATGCTAGCAAAACTCTAGACAGTGCCCAAAGAAATTATGCTACTACTGAAAAAGATTTTTAGCAGTTGTGTTTGCTTGTGATAAATTCAGTTCTTACATTATTGATTCCAAAGTAATTGTTCACACTGATCATGCTACTATAAAATACCTTATGGAAAAGAAAGACGCTAAACCTAGACTCATAAGGTGGGTTCTCTTTCTACAAGAATTTGATTTACATATCACTTATAGGAAAGGAGCTGAGAACCCCGTAGTTGATAACTTGTCTAGGGTAGATAATATTCTTGATGACCCACTACCTATTGATGATAGCTTTCCTGATGAACAACTAATTGTCATAAATGCATTTCATAATACTCCTTGGTATGCGGACTATGCTAATTACATTGTTGCTAAATTTATACCACCTAGTTTCACATACCAACAAAAGAAAAAAAAATCTTCTATGATTTACGACATTACTTTTGGGATGACCCACATCTTTATAAAGAGGGAGTAGATGGTATTATTAGACGTTGTGTACCTGAGCATGAACAGGAACAAATCCTACAGAAATGTCACTCCGAAGCTTATGGAGGACATCATGCGGGAGATAGAACTGCTCACAAGGTATTGCAATATGGTTTTTATTGGCCTACTCTTTTCAAGGATGCCCGTAAGCTTTTCTTGTCTTGTGATGCATGTCAAAGAATTGGTAATATCGGTAAGCGTCAAGAAATGCCTATGAATGATTCACTTGTTGTTGAACCATTTGATGTTTGGGGTTTTGATTACATGAGACCTTTTCCTTCCTCTAATGGGTATAGACTAATCTTGGTTGCTGTTGATTATGTTACTAAGTGGGTAGAAGCTATTCCAACTAGTAGTGCTAATCATAACTCTTCCATTAAAATGCGTAAAGAAGTTATTTTCCCAAGGTTTGAAGTCCCTAAATATTTAATGACTGGTGGTGGTTCACACTTTATTCATGGTGCTTACCTAAAATGCTTGCTAAATATGATGTAAACCATAGAATTGCATCACCTTATCATCCTCAATCTAGTGGTCAAGTTGAAATTAGCAATAGAGAAATAAATTTAATATTCCAAAAAATTGTTAATAGATCCCGAAAGAATTGGTCTAAGAAATTAGATGATGCACTTTGGGCCTATAGAACAGCTTATAAAATCCTATGGGAATGTCTCCTTATAAAATGGTTTATGGAAAGGCTTGTCATTTGCCTCTAGAGTTAGAACATAAAGCATATTGGGAAATTAAGGAACTCAGTTATGATTTCAAACTTGTCGGTGAAAAGAGGTTATTTGATATTAGCTCACTAGATGAATGGAGAACGCAAGCTTATGAAATGCCAAACTATTTAAAGAAAGAGTTAAAAGATGGCATGACAAAAGAATCCAAAAGCGGGAATTAAAAGTTGGACAATATGTTCTTTTGTAGAACTCTCATTTTAGTTTTTTTGCAGGAAAACTTCTTTCAAATGGGAAGGACCATATATTATCGAGGAGGTTTATCGCTCTGGAGCTATCAAGATCAATAATGCCGAAGGTACTAACCCGAAGGTGGTCAATGGACAAAGAATGAAACACTATATCTCAGGTACAACCATTAATGTTGAAAGTAATGTTATCCAAACCATGACACCGGAGGAACGCATGAAAGAAATCTTCTAGAACACTCCAAAATCCTGAAAAAGAGGAGGTACATGATACAGTAAGTAAACGAACTCTGAAAAATCCACACAAAAAATTCTGTCAGTTTTGGAATATTAGAAAAAATAGGAAAAATAAGAAACAACAAGCGGGGCAACCGAGGTGGCCATGATAAACTAGGGTGCGCATGCCCTTCCTGCCCGCCCTGGTGGGTTGTGGTGCCCTCGGGCATCTTCCCGACTCCGCTTTCCTTCCATATTCTTGTTTCCCAAGATAAAAAATCTTTATATATACCCCCGGACGATTTCACCACCGCATCGGAGAAAAATCCTCTATTCTTGTTTCGTGTTGTTTCTCTGTTAGATCTATCAAGCCAGGCATCATGTATTCTCCCTCGTCCAACAACGTAGAAGAAGACACTTGGTTGATGAAGATAGAACTGAAAAGAGAGGGACCAAAGGAAGCCGTCAAGGAGGACAAGGGCAAGGAAGTTGTGGGAGATCAACACTACAAAAAAACCACTTCCATGATGATACGTGTTTGTCTCAGTAGGTCACGTTTCTGTCATGCATGTACATCCATGACGATTTTATGACAGAATCAAGATAGTCATACCTGTGATGTCCTAGAAGTGTTCCATGACAATACCAAAATTATCATCACGGAAGTGTCCACTTCCATGATGATAAATGGTGCGTCATGGAACTATTTTCGTCAAGGGTAACCCACACATGGCATCCACCATAATGGGTCGCCGTTAAGCTATTGGGTTCCGATTTGGATCCGGTAACTCGTTAATAGCCCGGACCAACAGAGATTTTCCACATATAAAATCCCCAATGGCCAGAGGAACCACGTGTCGGCTCAGCGCTCGACAGATGACATCCACTCATTGGACGGGAGGTGCCTATGATACGTCAACACGTGGCATGGCCCAACAGTGGCCCATTCAGGTGAAAAGGCCGGCTGAAAGCACAAGTGCTCCCTAGGTGGTTTTGGTAATTAATGTCAACATATCTCTTGTTGGACTAACACTTTTATCCAGTATATTTCAGACAAGTTCAACATTGGTGTGGCATGGACTAAAGGATGTGGGAACTCCTTCAAGATGCTAAGGACCAAGGATTGGCTCAACCTTCAAGCTCAAGACTCTTCATTTTACATTTTAGTGATCCAAGATCACATTGAGTCTATAGGAAAAGCCAATACTATCAAGGAGGGATGAGGTGTTGCTTAATGAGTTTCTTGCTCCACAGTGCTTAGTGATATGCTCCAAAACCCTCAACCACTTTCCCACTTCCACACATATGTCCTAAAACCTAAAGTCAAACTCGGCCCCACTGATTCTTTCCATCCGGCGCCACCGAGTTTTTGAAGACATAGCCACTGCCACAAACCCTAGGCAAATCGGTCCTACCGATAGGGATCTCGGTCTCACCGAGATGGGATTGTAATCTCTCTGTGTATGTCCATTATCAAAATCGGTCTCACCGAGTTTGAGCAATCGGTACTACCGAGATTACAATGCAAACTTTCTGTTTGACTCATTACCAAAATCGGTTCCACCGAGTTTGAGTAATCGGTCCAACCGAGTTTACCTGACCAACTCTCTGGAAAGCTTATTACCAAAATTGGTCTCACCGAGTTTGAGTGATTGGTCTTACCGAGATTACGTTATGCCCTAACCCTAATCAAATCGGTCTCGCCGAGTTGCATATCGGTCCCACCGAAAATCCTAACGGTCACATTATTTTCTAAATCGGTCTGACCGAGTTTAATGATTCGGTCCCACCGAGTTTGGTAGATTGTGTGTAACGGTTAGATTTTGTGTGGAGGCTATATATACCCCTCCACCTCCTCTTCATTCGTGGAGAGAGCCATCAGACTGAACCTACACTTCCAGCATACATTTTCTGAGAGAGAACTACCTACTCATGTGTTGAGACCAAGATATTCCATTCCTACCATATGAATCTTGATCTCTAGCCTTCCCCAAGTTGCTTTCCACTCAAATCTTCTTTCCACCAGATCCAAAACCTATGAGAGAGAGTTGAGTGATGGGGAGACTATCATTTGAAGCACAAGAGCAAGGAGTTCATCATCAACACACCATTTGTTACTTCTTGGAGAGTGGTGTCTCCTAGATTGGCTAGGTGTCACTTGGGAGCCTCCGACAAGATTGTGGAGTTGAACCAAGGAGTTTGTAAGGGCCAGGAGATCGCCTACTTCGTGAAGATCTACCGCTAGTGAGGCAAGTCCTTCGTGGGCAACGGCCATGGTGGGATAGACAAGGTTGCTTCTTCGTGGACCCTTCGTGGGTGGAGCCCTCCGTGGACTCGCGCAGCCATTACCCTTCATGGGTTGAAGTCTCCATCAACGTGGATGTACGATAGCACCACCTATCGGAACCACGCCAAAAACATTCGTTTCTCCAATTGCGTTTGAATCCTCCAAACCCTTCCCTTTACATTCTTGCAAGTTGCATGCTTTACTTTCCGCTGCTCATATACTCTTTGCATGCTTTCTTGATATGTATTATGAATGTTAAGCTTGTGCCTAAACTCCACTTAAACTTAAGGAAACTTAAAAAACTGCAACTTTGGCTCTTAGTGTCTAATCACCCCCCCTCTAGACACCTCTTCTCAAGGTCCTACAAGTGGTATCAGAGCATTGGTCTCCATTGCCTTGGTTTAATCACCATTGGAGGAAGATGGACGAGTCTACTTTGGGGAGTCTTAGACACAGAGTGCCTATTCTTGATGGAGAGTATTTTCATGAGTGGAAAAATGAGATTCTTGTAATTTTCAATCAATATCATTTGAACAAGTACATTGCTAGCTCTTGTGCACCTTATATTGATCCTATGCATCCTACTCTTGATGAGTCAATTGACATGATTAGGAATCTTAGAACTGTTAATCTTATCACTAGAGGCTTGCCTAGAAACTTGATTGGATGTTTGCCTACTCTTGAATGTGCCTACACTATATGGAAATTTCTTGAGGAACGATTTCCAGATTATTCCTTGAAAAATCTTGATGAAATTCTCCATAAGTCTATTGCTTTGAGTAAGATGAACACTAGTGATCCTATGTTTGGTGATCGTCTATTTGAACTTACAAACCTTATGTGTGCCAAAGGAGATGTTGGAATTATTAGTGATATTATTTCCGAAGCTATAAAAATTCATAAGCAAGATCATTGTCAAACTCACTCTAACGAATCACCCTCTCTAGGATTTGATCCACCACATGATGATGTTGAGCATGGATACTATGATGAGGATGATGATAGTGACTTCGATCTTGATGATGCAATGAGACATTTTGGTCTTATGGAAAATCTTCGGGGATATATGTCAGGAGGAAAGGAATGGGTTCTTGATAGTGGATGTACCGATCACATGATCAGAGATAAAGACATGTTTCATGAGCTTGCTGAAAATGATAGTCCTCGAAAGTATGTCACTTTCGGTGACAACTCAAAGGGTAAGGTGGTTGGCCTCGGTAAGGTGGCCATATCACATGATAGCTCCATACAAAATGTCATGCTCGTTGAATCTCTTGGATACAACTTCCTTTCAGTATCTAGACTTGCTGACTTTGGTTTCAATGTCTTATTTACTGAAGTTGATTACCAAGTGTTTCGTCGAGACAATCATAAAATGGTCTTTACCGGTATACGTAGAGGTGATCTATACATTGTTGAATTCACTAAAAAGGCTCAACCTAAAACTTGCTTCATTGCTAAATCCTCAAAAGGTTGGTTATGGCATAGACGATTAGGTCATGTTGGTATGCGAAACCTTGACAAGCTTATTAAAGGGAATCATATCCTCGGTGTTAACGATGTCATATTTGATAAGGATAGACTTTGCAGTGCTTGTTAAGTAGGTAAACAGGTTGGAGGAAGGCATCCCGTGAAGAACATTATGACCACAAGGAGGCCACTCGAGCTACTTCACATGGATCTCTTTGGTCCCAACTCTTACAAGAGTCTCGGTGGAAATTCTTTTGGTCTAGTTATAGTTGATGATTTTTCCAGATTTACATGGGTGTTCTTTCTCGATGATAAATCGCAGGTCCAAAAGATCTTCAAAAACTTCGCTAGGAAGGCCCAAAATCAATTTGAAGTGAAGATCAAGAAGGTTCGCAGCGACAATGGAACGGAGTTCAAGAACGCAAATGTGGACACCTTTCTTGACGAAGAAGGGATTTCACACGAGTTCTCGGCTATGTACACACCTCAACAAAATGGAGTTGTTGAGAGGAAGAACCGGACGCTCATCGAAATGGCGAGAACGATGCTTGATGAGTACAAGACGCTGAAGCACTTTTGGGCAGAAGCGGTTGAGACAGCTTGTCATGCAACAAATCGCTTGTATCTTCACAAGCTACTCGGCAAGACGGCATACGAGCTCCTCACCGGTAACAAACCCCAAGTTGGATACTTTCGAGTATTCGGCTCAAAGTGCTACATTCTTGATAAGCATCGTCGTTCTAAATTTGCTCCTAAGTCTCATGAAGGTTTCCTACTAGGTTATGGCTCAAACTCTCACACTTACCGTGTCTACAACAATTTCACCCGAAAGGTTGAAGAGACGGTAGATGTGAAGTTTGATGAATCTAACGGCTCGCAAGTAGAGCAATTGCCAATTGATGTAGGAGACAAAGATCCTTCGGAAGCAATCCAAGACTTGTCTATTGGCAAGGTTCGTCCAACGGAGGTGAAGGAGAGTACCTCGTCCGTCCAAGTGGAAGCTTCTACTTCATGACAAGGTGAACCAAGAGTTGATACGGAAGCATCCACAAGTGGGACACACCAAGATGAAGAAAACGAGGAAGTGCATCAAGATGAACGTCAACAACCTCCTTCTCCACCATGACAAGAGAACGACAACGCCAACAATGAAGAAGGCCAAGAAGAAGAACAAGATGAAGAAGATGTTCAACAAAGACCCAAGCAAAAGCTATCACGAGTTCGAGCAAGAATTGCTAAAGATCACCCCGTCGAGCAAATCTACAATGACATTGAAACCGGGAGAATCACTCGCTCTAAAACTCATTTAGCTAACTTTTGTGAAAACTATTCTTTCATCTCTAGCATTGAACCTATGAAGGTCGAAGAAGCATTGGAAGATCCGGATTGGATAAATGCTATGCATGAAGAGCTACACAACTTTGAAAGGAACCAAGTGTGGACATTGGTTGAGAAGCCCGACAACAACCACAACATCATCGGTACCAAATGGGTGTTTCGCAACATGCAAGATGAAGATGGACAAGTAGTTCGCAACAAAGCACGTCTCGTCGCCCAAGGCTACACACAAGTCGAAGGTATGGACTATGGTGAGACTTACGCTCACGTTGCTAGACTTGAGTCCATTCGCATCTTACTTGCCTATGCTAATCACCATGATATCACCTTGTACCAAATGGACATTAAAAGTGCTTTTCTAAATGGTGAAATAGAGGAGGAAGTTTATGTTAAGCAACCTCCCGGCTTTGTCAATCCTAAGAAACCCAATCATGTTTACAAACTTCACAAAGCTCTTTATGGTCTTAAACAAGCTCCTAGAGTGTGGTATAAATGCTTGACCAAGTTCCTTATTGAAAAAGGCTTTGAAATTGGGAAAATTGATTCTACTCTTTTTACTAAAAGGGTTAATGGAGAACTATTTGTGTGCCAAATCTATGTTGATGATATTATATTTGGTTCAACTAACCCTCATTTTAGTGAAAAGTTTGGGAAGCTAATGTCGGAGAAGTTTGAGATGTCTATGATGAGTGAACTCAATTCTTTCTTGGTTTGCAAATCAAGCAAACTAAGGAAGGTACCTTTGTTTCTCAAACGAAGTACACCAAGGACTTATTCAAGAAGTTCAATATGCAAGAATGCAAAGGTATGTCTACACCCATGCCTACTAGTGGACATCTTGACTTGACCAAAGATGGTGAACCGGTTGATCAAAAGGTTTATCGCTCTATGATTGGTTCATTGTTATATCTATGTGCTTCACGTCCTGATATCATGCTAAGTGTGTGCATGTGTGCACGATATCAAGCTGCTCCTAAAGAATGTCATCTTAAGGCCGTGAAAAGGATAGTGAGATACTTAATCCATACACCAAATTTTGGCATTTGGTATCCTAAGAGGGCCTCTTTCGATCTTGTTGGCTACTCCGACTCGGACTATGCCGGAGACAAGGTTGATAGAAAGTCCACTTCGGGTACTTGTCAATTTCTTGGTAGATCTCTTGTGTCTTGGTCCTCCAAGAAACAACACTCGGTATCCTTATCCACCGCCGAAGCGGAATATATTGCCGTTGGTTCATGTTGTGCTCAATTACTTTGGATGACCCAAACTCTTAAAGATTATGGGATATATGTGAGACATGTTCCATTGCTTTGTGACAATGAAAGTGCTATCAAAATTGGTCATAATCCTGTGCAACATTCTTGAACTAAGCATATTGAAGTTCATCATCATTTCATTCGAGATCATGTTGCTAAGGGTGACATTGATCTTAAGCATGTTCGCACCGAAAAGCAATTAGCGGATATATTCACTAAACCTCTTGATGAGAAAGTGTTTTGCAGGTTAAGAGGAGAATTGAACATCATTGATGCTTCAAACTTGGAGTAGAAACTCCATTGGATTCATGCAAGACATGAACTTATGACTAATCCTTGATATTTCTCTTATGATGAAAATCTTATGTCTTGGATATACTTGGATCTTGCATGTTATCTAACCCATGTAGGTACTTGGATGAATCTAATTCCATGAGATTGTAATCTACTCATATCTTGAGCAATCTCTACATCACCAAGTCTCTACACTATGGTGGTTGAAGACAAGGAAGCACGGAACCATTCAAACATATCCTTTGACAAATTCTATGTTGAGCTTCATGATTGTCACTTTTGAATACACAAGTGATCTTCCTTGCAAGAACTAACCCATGTAGGAATATGTACTCAAATTCCAAGTGGTGCTCCAAATTCTTGATAAGCTACATCAACCTTGAGCAACCCACACAAGTTCAACTACATGTTCAACACCACCAACCAAGGTATGTTATTACATCTTAGAGAAGCTTTACTCCAAGTCATGAGCTAAAGCAACTCGACAAGATGTGAATACATCAAGATGCTTAAACGAAAAATGGCAACCCCATTTTGAGCTTAAACGATGAGTATGACCTATGATCAAGTGATCTCACTTAACTCCTAAGTCAATATACTCAAACATAGGTGACTTTGTCGCCGACCATCTCTAGATGAAGTTCTCTTGTGTTCTTTTCTGTGTTTTTGCATTTGTCTCATGCATATTTGTTTCCCCTTTCAAAAAAAATTCATCTACATTTCTTTCTGTTTTCTCTGCATTTTTGTGCATCAAATTCCTTGCATATCTTTCAGTAAATTCCTTGCAAATCTTTGTGAGATCTTACTAGTCTAGTGAGCTGAGGTGACAAGTGTTTTCTCTGCAATGAACTCGGTTTCACCGATTTGTTGTTTTCGGTCCAACCGGATCCTATCGGTACAACCGAAGCCTACCACTCGGTGCCACCGATTTCACAACAGGAAAAACAGTTTGCCACTTATTCTGTGTTTCTTCTGATCCAGCTCCACTCAATGAATCTTGTCCTCTACAAGCATCACATTTTTATCATTGCTTTGTGCTGTGACTCAAGGACCAAACCCATTCGATAGATTCCAGAAAACCCTTCTTGGAAATTAATGTCAAAGGGGGAGAGAGAGACACATCAAAGCTTATCATTTAGAGAGAGATCCTTAGGGGGAGAGAGATCCTCAGGGGAGAGAGAGAGATCTCCAGGGGGAGAGAATACTTAAGTAGAAAGTATTTCTCAAGGATCCCAGATGCTTGGTGTTCAAGAGGAGAGATGCCACATGTCTTCTTGAGGGGAGAGACATGTTCATATGTCCATATGTGTTTATTTGCATTAGTTTGCATTAGCTCTGTTCATTCATATCTCTCAACTCTGATTTTCTGTTCCCTATCTTCTCCCAGTATCCCATGCTAGATTCAGGGGGAGCAAGACATCTAAGGGAAAGAAATCATTTAAATTCATTGCATATCTTTACTCTTGGGGACATGTCTAATCCATCTTATGTGGTACTTAGTACTCACTCTTTACATGTCATCCCAGTCTTGGTATTCTTGTGGTTTCTTCTATTTGCTCTGGCTAGTAGATGTATCTGTGTTATCTAACCTTGTTTACGTAGGTTCATTCCATCCTAAGCTAACTCAAGACTGCAAGGTAAGTATATGCATCACAATCATGTGTATGAGGAATTCTTGCTGATGAACATACTGTTTGCAAGAAGGACTCATGAGCATGAAGGCATTTTCTTTAATATTCTTTGCTTTGATGCATATGGCCAAGATACATGTAACACATTGCCTACTCTATCATTGTTATGCTCTCACATGCTTCTACATTCCATGTTTACATGATTGCATACATGTAGGGGGGGCCTATGCTTGTTACATGTCTTTCCAAAGCTTTACTTGTTGTTCTTTATATCTTTATCTAAAGCTTTGATGCATGTTGTCATAAATTACCAAAAAGGGGGAGATTGAAAGCACAAGTGCTCCCTAGGTGGTTTTGGTAATTAATGTCAACATATCTCTTGTTGGACTAACACTTTTATCTAGTATATTTCAGACAAGTTCAACATTGGAGTGGCATGGACTAAAGGATGTGGGAACTCCTTCAAGATGCTAAGGACAAACGATTGGCTCAAGCTTCAAGCTCAAGACTCTTCATTTTACATTTTAGTGATCCAAGATCACATTGAGTCTATAGGAAAAGCCAATACTATCAAGGAGGGATGAGGTGTTGCTTAATGAGTTTCTTGCTCCACAGTGCTTAGTGATATGCTCCAAAACCCTCAACCACTTTCCCACTTCCACACATATGTCCTAAAACCTAAAGTCAAACTTGGCCCCACTGATTCTTTCCATCCGGCGCCACCGAGTTTTTGATGACATAGCCACTGCCACAAACCCTAGGCAAATCGGTCCTACCGATAGGGATCTCGGTCTCACCGAGATGGGATTGTAATCTCTCTGTGTATGTCCATTATCAAAATCGGCCTCACCGAGTTTGAGAAATCGGTACTACCAAGATTACAATGCAAACTTTCTGTTTGACTCATTACCAAAATCGGTTCCACCAAGTTTGAGTAATCGGTCCAACCGAGTTTGCCTGACCAACTCTCTGGAAAGCTTATTACCAAAATCGGTCTCACCGAGTTTGAGTGATCGGTCTTACCGAGATTACGTTATGCCCTAACCCTAATCAAATCGGTCTCACTGAGTTGCATATCGGTCCCACCGAAAATCCTAACGGTCACATTATTTGCTAAATCGGTCTGACCGAGTTTAATGCTTCGGTCCCACCGAGTTTGGTAGATTGTGTGTAACGGTTAGATTTTGTGTGGAGGCTATATATACCCCTCCACCTCCTCTTCATTCGTGGAGAGAGCCATCAAACTGAACCTACACTTCCATCATACATTTTCTGAGAGAGAACTACCTACTCATGTGTTGAGACCAAGTTATTCCATTCCTACCATATGAATCTTGATCTCTAGACTTCCCCAAGTTGCTTTCCACTCAAATCTTCTTTCCACCAGATCCAAAACATATGAGAGAGAGTTGAGTGTTGGGGAGACTATCATTTGAAGCACAAGAGCAAGGAGTTCATCATCAATGCACCATTTGTTACTTCTTGGAGAGTGGTGTCTCCTAGATTGGCTTTGTCACTTGGGAGCCTCCGACAAGATTGTGGAGTTGAACCAAGGAGTTTGTAAGGGCAAGGAGATCGCCTACTTCGTGAAGATCTACCACTAGTGAGGCAAGTCCTTCGTGGGCGACGGCCATGGTGGGATAGACAAGGTTGCTTCTTCGTGGACCCTTCGTGGGTGGAACCCTCCCTGGACTCGCGCAGCCGTTACCCTTCGTGGGTTGAAGTCTCCATCAACGTGGATGTACGATAGCACCACCTATAGGAACCATGCCAAAAACATCCGTTTCTTCAATTGCGTTTGAATCCTCCAAACCCTTCCCTTTACATTCTTGCAAGTTGCATGCTTTACTTTCCACTGCTCATATACTCTTTGCATGCTTGATTGACATGTATTGTGAATGTTAAACTTGTGCCTAAACTCCACTTAAACTTAAGGAAACCTAAAAAAACTACAACTTTGGCTCTTAGTGTCTAATCACCCCCCCCCCTCTAGACACCTCTTCTCAAGGTCCTACACTGGCCTGTTTGACTTGGTCAAAAAGTAGCTGGCTGGCCCACGGAAAGCCTGTTAACGGCCTGTTCGCATATAGCCCAATTACAACCCGCTAATTCACGACTCGTTATGGCCTATCTGAATTAGGCCTAGTAGCGACATCTGGGCCATCCAATATGATTCATCCCATTGTAACTTCTGGCCCATGTATGGCCCATGACGTCTTTCGGTCCATATGAGGCCCTTTTGTAAGTCTTGGCCCATAACCGGCTCATGGTGAAACTGGCCCATAATGAATAGTACATTGCTTTATACCCATTAACGTCCCATTATTCCATTGGGCCGTTTCCAGCCCGTGTTATCTTTCGGCCTTCTAAGGGCCCACTTATTATTGGGCTCATTTCCAGCATTCGATTACTTATGGTTCATTACTGGCCTATTATGCTCGTGGGACAAATTCAGCTCGTGGTTAAAGTTGGCCCGTTAATCCGTTGGGCCGTTTTCATAGCATCATCAAATATGACCCATTAATGACCTGTTATCCCTACCTATTGAATTATGCCTGTTGTACACATCGTCCTATTAACGGCCCGTTATGGTCGGTCCATAAATAGACGATTCCCATTCTAGCCCATTTACGACCCATATTGCGGTCGGTTAATGGTCCACGAATAGTATGGCCCATATTTGGCCAACCGATCGTATGGACCGTAGAAGGTCCATTGAATCTACATCCTGTAGAAGGCCCGTAGGAGGCCCATGGTCTCTACAGCAAATAGCAGGACAATGATTATTGTGGCCCAGTTTAAAAAAATAGGTTATTGCGGCCACTAGGAAACCGAGAAAAAATAACTGCAGATCTAGAAGAAAACAACTAAATGAGACTAACAAAATAAATACGCAAGCAACTAACGCTAGGATATGACGGCGATTACACATATTACATCCACTGGGTATCAAAGTTCGCCACTAGTGCAAATATAGGGAACAAAGCAGCATGTTACATACACTGGTCTTCAAAGTTGGCGATTGTAGGCGTTTGGGGAATGGGGGTACCCAGACTTGCCTGCCTGCGGCCTGCAGCGTGGCTCAGGGAGTGGCCCAGTATGGCCCATCTTCATCAACACATGTTCAAGACCCTCGCAAGGGGCCAAGCCTCGCGGGGCGGACGACAGGAGACTTCGTCGGGCACAGCCTCTTCAGGCTGGCTCGCGAGGAGGCGGAGAGATCAAGGCGGGGTACCTCATGAGGTGCCCGTGATGCAAGCCATGACGACCGAGGACAGGCGGGCGCCGGCCTGCGCAGAGTCCTTGTTTCCTCTTTTGTGCAAAGGGGGCAAGCACAGGCAAGAGTATCAAGCAAAGGCAACCATTTCGGTGCAACAAGACCAAGACCAGCAGGACGGCAGGATGGAGGTCATCGTGGAGCCCAAGCCGACATCACCGTCAGGGTCTTTGGCAGGCGAGGACCGAGTTTAGTCAGGATAAGTGCACTAGATGTTCCCCTTCAAAATGGCCAATTGTTGGCGCCCTTCCCGCTCAATATTTGGGAAGAGGCCCAGGGCCTCCCTCTATGAATAGGACTAGCCACCCACAGGGTAGAGGCATCTGGAGATCAGCAAAAGAGAGAGAGAGAGGAGCGACCGAACTCACCCTAGCAGTTCATCGCACCAGCCAAGAACAGACCCTCGTGAGGCTATTCTTCCCCTGTATTATTCATCACGAGCCCCCTGAGGCAATCCACCACACCACACACTGGAGTAGGGTATGACACCACAATGGTGGCCCGAACCAGTATAAACCTCGTGTCCCTTGTGTTGTTCTTCGTGTAGTTTAGATCCTTGCGAGGCGACGAAATGCGGGTAGGAAGTAGGTGTGATCTCCGCGTGCACCCCAGTGTTTGAACCTTGAGGGTCTGCCAGAACCCGAAATCCAACATTTGTCGCGCCAGGTAGGGGTGCGCCGGAATCCTTCTCCTACCGCACCGCATACCGTCGCATTGTCGTCATCATGTCCGGCGACCCAACGGGTAATCCTAATCCCTAGGCGGCCTGGCCCGCCCACGCAGAGCCTCTTGCCCAGGGCGACCTCAACCCCGTTCCCCAGGCAGCCTGCGGTCCGCAAGGCGCTGCGGGCCGCGGGCGACGCGGTCAGGCGGCACCAGCTCTCATGCTGCGGCAGGTGCGGTCGGTAGCAAGGGCCTCAAGCCACGCCGCGGCCACGGTGCCGTACACCTGGCGGGAGCAGGCGAACTCAAGGTCCATGCTCACGGTAGCTCGAGAGCTACTACAATGCAGGCTGCTGGAGGGCGGACACGACGTGCTACTGGAGCGGGTGGCAGAGCTCCTGGGCTCCGCTGCCTTGGGGCTCACCCCTTTTGCACCCAGCTGCCACCTCAGGCCCAAGGCGGACCGCACGGAGGCCCCACACGCGCCCGCACAGTTCCGAGCTGATTCTAGGGCCACTCCAACGCCAACCTGGCCGTCGGCGCCTGGCCACCAACAGTTTCGCCTCCACCTCCGACCAGCGAAGGGGGATCCACTACAGCCCATGGTCCTGGTGGGCCGCCGCGCTACCACTCCTAGGTTGGCACCTCGAGTAGGACTGCATGGCACACGGGGCACTACAGCGAGGCATTCGGGGCGGTGGCCTCGGAAGCGTATGTGCCCCACATGGTGGATCAAGGGCACGCGCAAGAGTAAGACCATGGCCAGTTCCTTGGCCCAGGCTGGGGGGAAGAGATACCCGAAGCTGAGCTCTTTCAGGAGCCCAGGGAAGGCCTTGTCGACCACGCCAGAGGCAGCGACTATCGGGTACCGCTAATTCCTCAAGAACAGGCATACGCTAACCATGGATCACAGGAGGTACAGGTCGTCACGGCGGGTGGCTGCCCCAATCCAGCAGCTCCCCACCCCTCAGGAGGAGGGCACCGGGGGCTGTAGGAGAGGGGCCGAGATCCGTCCTCGCCCACGCGGCGCTCGGAGCAAGGCGTCCTCAGGAGGTAGGCCCTCTGTCGGGGAGGTGCCCCAGGGCCTACCCCCGGCAGAGGACCCGTGGTCGTCGGAGGAACCGCTGGCGACCACTCTATCCCATCGGCGGCGTCCTCGGTTTCTAGCCGTCGTCGATGGCAATAGAGTGTGGCGCAAGGCGGGGCCCTCGTCTGGCGATATGAAGCAAGGCCGGTACCTGTGAAGAAGGCCCAGTGTCTGTGAAGCTCGCCGCCCCGTGACACTCTCATGTAATAATGAGTGGGGCTGTACACGCCCCGGAGTCTCCGGAGAGCCGCCCTCGGGCCTCGGGGGCTCCCGCCCATGCCCAGTGGCAGCACTTAGCTCCGCGCTGGTGAGAAGGCGTCGAAGACTAGACTAGGTGCCGGACGCGGCTTTCTCTGCTTTTTTGCCTTTCCCCTTGGTTGTCGCTTTTCCCTGTTTGGATTTAAGTTGGATTTGAGCTTGAAACTTGCGTGTGTTCGGTGAAGGGGTGTTTAGTCTCATTCGAGCAATCTCTCACATTCTGGTTACCGCTTTGCGTCCATCCAGCTTCAGCTGCCTCCCCTCGCGAGCCCCTCGCGAGCCAGGCCAGGCCCAGCATGCGCGCAGCCCGGACTGCCATCACCACGCCCTCTCAGGAGGTTCTCATTACCGGTTCAATGGGCTCATTCAGGAGGCACTCAGGGCACCACGGCCTCCCGCAGGCTCGCTCAGGGCCCACGCGGGTCGAAGGTAAACAAGCTAGTCGATTCATCACAAAACCAGTCGCTCGGTATGGGCATATGGGCGATATCATGTCTACAAATACGCTAACTGCAAGTTTTCACACGAGGGGCTCCCCCTCCCAAAATGCACTTACAACTTTCAGGGCCAAGCCCGAACTCCCTCTGCGCAGGGTAAAAAGCAGGAACAGCGCGCCATCAATCGGATAAATCCCCCAATGCATCTTCAGGGGCACCCCCGGAGTCGCCGCTGGCATCGCTGGCCTCGCCATCGCCTTCTACGTTGCCGACATCAGCACCTGGGCCATTCACCACGTCGCCCTCATCAGCACCCACGACCACACCATCGTCATCGGCGGTGAAGGCCCTAACAAGGGCGTCCACATTGTCTTCCACCCAATGCGCCAGATCACCCCGGATGGCCAGTGGTACCGGTGCGATGGTGGTATCGAAGTCAAAGTGGGGGTCCATGTTCTGGAGATGACTGAAGACGCAAGAAAAAGCACGCCCAAGCAGGGCACGGCTCCTCTCCTCCACTAACCTGTCGGCTCTGCCCGACCGAGTCTCCAACTGCATCACCACATCGGTGAAGAACTGAAGGTTACCAGCATAGTTAACCACATGAGGCTCCCCAATGGCTGCCTCGCAGATGTTGCCCAAGGCCATGTTAGCTCTTTCCCGGAGCGTGCGGAGCATAGGGCCATGCATGTGCTCCAAGGTCTGCCACTGGCGTATCTCATCCCCGCTCCGCCGCGCGATGGCCTCAGCCGCGTCCACCCTTTGACAGAGAAGAAGCACCTCGGCGCGGGAGGAAGCCAGCTCCACCTGTGCCGCACCAAGGGCGGCCCCGGCAGCGTCCACACGCTGTGTCACTTCATCCAGCTTGGCCTTCAGGGCGGCGGTCCTGCCCTCTGCTTCGACCTTGATCAACTCCAGCCTCTCCTTGAACTCGCGCTCGAGGTTTGAGCGGGCCACCACCACCCGACGATCAACCTCTTCTGAGGCTCGGGCTTCCCTGGCGGCAACGTCATCCTCCGCCTGCGCCACCAAGCTCTCCCTCGTCTCCAACTGCTCGAGGTCCAGGGTGCGCTCAGTGGTCTCCACTGTCAGTGCCTCCTCGCGCCTCTAGAGCTCCGCCCGGTCGACCGAGGCCCCCTTCATCGATGCAAGGGCCGCCTCACGCAACTCTACCTGCTGCTCCAGGGAGCGACTCCAGGTCCAGAGCTCCCACGCCCGCTTCTCTGCAGCCATGCGCCGCTGGTCAGCCTCCTGGGCCTCCTCGACGGCCCGGGAGCAGGCCTCCCGAGAAGCCGCCAGCGACACCTCGGCCTTCTCATTGTCGAGGTCACGCTGGTGGCATGCAAGGGCAACGGCCACCTTCAGCTTGCGCCTCTCCTCAGCTAGGCGCAGGCCCTCGGCCTCAAGGCGCGCGTTCTCGCCGGCAAGCTCTACACCGAGCTGGCTCACTGCGTCAGCCGCCCTGTAAAGAAACCCTTGGCGAAAGGCGCGGCGCTCCCGAGCATGCTCGAGCACGTCTTCCGCTTCATCCTCCGCCCCAGGTGCGTGCGGGGGGCCACGAACCAGCACTCCCCCTCTGGGCAGGGGGCTGGGGGCTGGCGCCCTCGCGATGGCCGGACGCGCCTCGCCAGAAGCCTGGCCCGAAGCCGGTTCGTCCTCAAAGGAAGAACGCAAGACCGACCTCAGCCAGTCGCCGTCCACAACCAATCGAAGAGCCCAGGACAGGCTGGCTATACCCCAGGAGGGCTCGTGAAGGAGGGTCGCGAGGTGCGCAGAATCATGATGCATCACAGGATGGCTCACCTCTCGAACCGGCCTCACCACAAGGGCAATGCTTGAGCTCGGGGCGCTTGGGGACGGTGGAGAGGGCGAGGCCTGGAGGGATGGCTCCTCAGTCGTCTCCGTGAACTCGGCAGGAAGGGACCTGCAGGGCAATGATTAGCTAAAGCAACAGGAAAGTAAGGGACTAAGAAAGGGGAAGGCTTACTCATCAATGGCGAAGTACTTCCTGCGCTTCAATAGGCGGCAAGGGTAATCATCACCCAAGGCCTCCTTTCTCTTTCGGAGAGCCTCGAAATCCACGTGGAAGCGGCCTAGGAACTCGGCGCAAGGGTCAGTCTGCGATGAGGAAGAGGCGCCAATGTGACTGGCGTCGGGGGCATCTCCCTGGTGCACGCGCCAGACGCCGCCCCACGAAGGTTGGCTGGGGCCTCAGGAGCCTCTGCCACGGGAGCCGCGGGCCACGGCTCAACACCTTCAGCCGCTGCAGGGCGGGCCTCAGGAGCTGCCACCACAGGAGTTCCGCATGGCATCATCATCCCGACGGCGGCCCCTTCAGCCCCCGGCGGCCCTTGCCTCCCAGCTCCACCACTCGAGGAAGGACCGCCGCGGGCAACCAGAAGGGCAACCACCACAACTGGGTTCTCACGAGGTCCCATGAGGCCTGCTGGGCGTAGCCCCCATTCATCGAAGCTAGGCATCTGCTTCACAAAACCAGCCCTACTTGAGCAAAGGTACAACAGGGCACCCCCTTGCCGGAGGCTGCCAGGGGAAGGGTCCCCAGTCAGGATCATGAGAACCTTCCTCAGCACTTCAGGAACCAGATCTTCCTCCTGGAGCCTCATGCGGTCTTCACGCCCCCCGAAGGCCCACATCCGGCGGGAATGGCGCTAGAGATGGGCAATGCAGCACAGGAGGAACTCCTTCACCACCTTGGGTGCCCTCACACCGAGCGCCCTCAAGTTCGCAAAGCGATGCCAGACGAAGACGAGCCGGGGGCTCGCGAGCGTCTCCTGGCCCCAGCCCGAATTGGGGATAGCAGGCAAGGTTGGCTCCGAGAGCAGGGGGCTGGGCACTCCGACATCCACGTACAGCTACCGCTCTCGGAACCCAGTCGCAGGCGGAGGAAGGCTGAAATCAATTCCCGAGGCCGCCGTTTCTGGTGCGGCGAGGAAGCTGATACGTCTCCAACGTATCTATAATTTTTGATTGCTCCATGCTACTTTATCTACTGTTTTGGACTATATTGGGCTTTATTTTCCACTTTTATATTACTTTTGGGACTAACCTATTAACCGGAGGCCCAGCCCAGAATTGCTGTTTTTTGCCTTTTTCAGTATTTCGAAGAAACAGAATATCAAACGGAGTCCAAACGGAATGAAACCTTCGGGATCATGATTTTCCAACCGAACGTGACCCAGGAGACTTGGACCCTACTCCAAGCAGTGCCCGAGGAGGTCACGAGGGTGGAGGGCGCACCCCCTACCTCGTGGGCCCCTCGGAGCTCCACCGACGTACTCCTTCCTCCTATATATACCTATGTATCCCCGAATGATCAGAACAAGAGCCAAAAACCTAATTCCACCGCCACAACCTTCTGTATCCACGAGATCTCATCTTGGGGCCTATTCCGGAGCTCCGTCGGAGGGGGCATCCACCATGGAGGGCTTCTACATCATCACCATAGCCCCTCCGATGAAGTGTGAGTAGTTTACTTCAGACCTTCGGGTCCATAGCTAGTAGCTAGATGGCTTCTTCTCTCTTTTTGGATCTCAATACAATGTTCTCCCCCTCTTTCGTCGAGATCTATTCGATGTAATCTTCTTTTTGCGGTGTGTTTGTTGAGACCGATGAATTGTGGGTTTATGATCCAGTATTATCTATGGAACATATTTGATTCTTCTCTGAATTCTTTTATGTATGATTGAGTTATCTTTGCAAGTCTCTTTGAATTATCTTTTTGGTTTGGACAACTCGATTGGTAGTTCTTGCAATGGGAGAAGTGCTTAGCTTTGGGTTCAATCTTGCGGTGTCCTTACTCAGTGACAGAAAGAGTTGCAAGGCACGTATTGTATTGTTGCCATCGAGGATAACAAGATGGGGTTTCTATCATATTGCATGAATTTATCCCTCTACATCATGTCATCTTGCTTACGGCGTTACTCTGTTTTTACTTAATACTCTAGATGCATGCTGGATAGCGGTCGATGAGTGGAGTAATAGTAGTAGATGCATAATCGTTTTGAGATGCATAATCGATGAGTGGAGTAATAGTAATAGTAATAGTAGTAGATGCATAATCGTTTTTACTTAATACTCTAGATGCATGCTGGATACTTGGACGTGATGCTTATATACGTGATCATTGCCTAGTAATAGTAGTAGATGCATAATCGATGCATAATCGATGAGTGGAGTAATAGTAATAGTAATAGTAGTAGATGCATAATCGTTTTTACTTAATACTCTAGATGCATGCTGGATACTTGGACGTGATGCTTATATACGTGATCATTGCCTAGATATACTCATAACTATGCTCAATTCTGTCAATTGCTCAACAGTAATTTGTTCACCCACCGTAGAATACTTATGCTCTTGAGAGAAGCCACTAGTGAAACCTATGGCCCCCGGGTCTATTCTCATCATATCAATCTATATCACTTTATTTACTTGCTTTGTTTTTACTTTGCCTTTACTTTTACTTTGCATCTATCTAGCAAAAATACCAAAAATATTATCTCTATCAGATCTCACTCTCGTAAGTGACCGTGAAGGGATTGACAACCCCTAAGCGTTGGTTGCGAGTTGCTATCGTTTTGTGTAGGTACGAGGGACTTGTGCGTGGTCTCCTAGTGGATTGATACCTTGGTTCTCAAAAACTGAGGGAAATACTTACGCTACTTTATTGCATCATCCTCTCCTCTTCGGGGAAATCCAACACAATGCTCAAGAGGTAGCAAGAAGAATTTCTGGCGCCGTTGCCGGGGAGGCTCACGCAAGCAAGTCAACTATACCAAGTACCCATCGCAATCCCTATCTCTCGCATTACATTATTTGCCATTTGCCTCTCGTTTTCCTCTTCCCCACTTCACCCTTGCCGTTTTATTTGCTCTCTCTTTCCCAATCTCCTCCTCTCTTTCCCATTTGCCTTTTTCCCGTCGCTTTCCTGTTTGCTTGTGTGTTGGATTACTTGTTGCCATGGCACAAGATAATACCAAATTGTGTGATTTATCGACTACCAATAATAATGATTTCCTTAGTACTCCGATTGCTCCTCTTAATAATGATGAGTCTTGTGAAATCAATACCGCTTTGTTGAATCTTGGTATGAAAGATCAATTCGTCGGCCTTCCTAGAGAAGATGCCACTACTCATCTAAACAATTTTTTTGATTTGTGTGTTATGCAAAAGAAGAAAGATACGGATAACAATATTGTCAAATTGAAGTTATTTCCGCTTTCTCTAAGTATTTTTCTCCCGCTAAGATTATCACTCTTAGGAACGATATCATGAATTTTAAACAACTTGATCATGAGCATGTTGCCCAATCTTGGGAAAGAATGAAATTAATGCTTCGCAATTACCCTACTCATGGTTTGAATTTATGGATGATCATACAAAATTTTTATGCCGGATTGAATTTTGCTTCTAGAAATCTTTTAGATTCGGCCGCGGGAGGCACTTTTATGGAAATTACGTTAGGGGATGCTACCAAATTGCTTGATAATATTATGGCTAATTATTCTCAATGGCACACCGAAAGATCTTCTAGTAAAAAAGTGCATGCTATAGAAGAAATCAATGTTTTGAGTGAAAAGATGGATGAACTTATGAAGATGTTTCCTCCTAAAAATACTCCTCTTGATCCCAATGATATTCCTTTATCTACTTTGCTTGAGAATAATAATGAATCTATGGATGTGAATTTTGTTGGTAGGAATAGTTTTGGAAACAACGCTTATAGAGGGAATTTTAATCCTAGGCCTTATCCTAGTAATCCTTCTAATAATTATGGAAATTCCTACAATAACTCTTATGGAAATTTTAATAAGACGCCCTCTGAATTTGAGAGTAGTGTTAAAGAGTTTATGAATTCACAAAAGAATTTTAATGCTTTGCTTGAAGAGAAATTGCTTAAGATTGATGATTTGGCTAGGAACGTTGATAGAATTTCTCTTGAGATTGATTCTTTAAAGCTTATATCCATTCCTCCTAAGCATGATATCAATGAGTCTCTCAAAGCCATGATAATTTCCATTGATGAGTGCAAGGAAAGAACCGCTAGGATGCGTGCTTCCAAAGATGCCTTTATTAAAGCGTGTTCTTCCAATCCCTATGAAAATCAAGATGAAGATATAAAAGTTATTGATGTGTCCCCCATTAAATCTTTGTTTTTCAATATGAATCTTGATGAATCTAAAGATTATCTTCCTTTACCTAGAAGGCATTCTAAGAGTTCAAAGATTCTAGATCTTGATGATGAAATTGATGAAAGTGGGATTGAAATAAATAAAAACCGTGATGTTGCTAAACCCACTATTTTGGATCTCAAGGAATTTAATTATGAAAATTGCTCTTTGATTGGTTGTATTTCCTTGTTGCAATCCGTGCTAGATTCTCCTCATGCTTATAGTCAAAATAAGGCCCTTACCGAACATATTGTTGATGCCTTGATGCAATCTTATGAAGAAAAACTTGAGTTGAAAGTTTCTATCCCTAGAAAACTCTATAATGAGTGGGAACCTACTATTAAAATTAAAATTAAAGATTTTGAGTTTCATGCTTTGTGTGATTTGGGTGCTAGCGTCTCTACTATCCCCAAAACTTTATGTGATTTGCTAGATTTCCGTGATTTTGATGATTGCTCTCTAAACTTGCATCTTGCGGATTCCACTATTAAAAAGCCTATGGGAAGAATTAATGATGTTCTTATTGTTGCAAATAGGAATTATGTGTCCGTAGATTTTATCGTTCTTGATATAGATTGCAATCCTTCATGTCCTATTATTCTTGGTAGACCTTTCCTTAGAATGATTGGTGCACTTATTGATATGAAGGAAGGGAATATTAGATTCCAATTTCCCTTAAATAAGGGTATGGAACACTTCCCTAGAAATAAAATAAAATTACCATATGAATCTATTATGAGATCCACTTATGGATTGCCTACCAAAGATGGCAATATCTAGATCTATCCTTGCTTTTATGCCTAGCTAAAGGCGTCAAACGATAGCGCTTGTTGGGAGGCAACCAATTTTATGTTGTGTTTTTTGGTTTTGCTTCTGTTTAGGAATAAATAATCCATCTACCTTCTGTTTGGATGTGGTTTTATGTTTTAATTAGTGTTTGTGCCAAGTAGGACCTATAGGATAACCTACGATGATAGTTGATTTGATTCTGCTGAAAAACAGAAACTTTGCACGCACGAATTTAGTTATGATAAATCACAGGAACGTGATTTTGCGTTGATTCTTTTTGCTGCTGATCAATAAACAAATTTTCCAGGACTTCCTATTTTGGTAGAATTTTTAGAGTTCCATAAGTTTGCGTTAGTTACATATTGCTACAGACTGTTCTGTTTTTGACAGATTCTGTTTTTCGTGTGTTGTTTGCTTATTTTGATGAATCTATGGCTAGTAAATTAGTTTATAAACCATAGAGAAGTTGGAATACAGTAGGTTTAACACCAATATAAATAAATAATGAGTTCATTATAGTACCTTGAAGTAGTCTTTTGTTTTCTTTCTCTAACGGAGCTCACGAGATTTCTGCTGAGTTTTGTGTTGTGAAGTTTTCAAGTTTTGGGTGAATTCTTTTGATGGATTATGGAACAAGGAGTGGCAAGAGCCTAAGCTTGGGGATGCCCATGGAACCCCCAAGATAATCCAAGGACACCAAAAAGTCAAAGCTTGGGGATGCCCCGGAAGGCATCCCCTCTTTCGTCCACTTCCATCGGTAATTTACTTGGAGCTATATTTTTATTCACCAACATGATATGTGTTTTGCTTGGAGCGTCTTGTATTATTTGTGCCTTTGCTTGTTAGTCTACCACAATCATACTTGCTGTACACATGTTTTGAGAGATCCATACATGAATTAGAATTTGTTAGAATACTCTATGTGCTTCACTTATATCTTTTGAGCTTGATAATTTATCTCATAGTGCTTCACTTATATATTTTGAGCGTGATAATTTTTGCTCTGGCACTTCACTTAGATCTTTTAGAGCATGGTGGTGGATTTGTTTTAAAGAAACTATTTGATCTCTCATGCTTCACTTAGATTATATTGATAGTCTTTAATAGCATGGTAATTTGCTTAATGTTAATATACTTGGTGTTCAAGATATGTGAAACTTTCTTTTGAGTGAATTGAATACTAAGATAAGTTTGATGCTTGATAATTGTTTTGAGATATGGAGGTGATAATATCAAAGTCATGCTAGTTGGGTGATTATGAATTTGAGAAATACTTGTGTTGAAGTTTGCAAGTCCCGTAGCATGCACATATGGTTAAATTTGTGTAACAAATTTGAAACAGGAAGTGTACCTGGCTTGTGCATCCTTATGAGTGGCGGTCGGGGACGAGCGATGGTCTTTTCCTACCAATCTATCCCCCTAGGAGCATGCGCGTAGTACTTGAATTTTTGATGACTTCTAAATTTTTGCAATAAGTATATGAGTTCTTTTGACTAATGTTGAGTCCATGGATTATACGCACTCTCACCTTTCCACCTTTGCTAGCCTCTTCGGTACCGTGCATTACCCTTTCTCACCTTGAGAGTTGGCGCAAACTTCGCCGGTGCATCCAAACCCCGTGATACGATACGCTCTATCACACATAAACCTCCTTATATCTTCCTCAAAACAGCCACCATACCTACCTATCATGGCATTTCCATAGCCATTCCGAGATATATTGCCATGCAACTTCCACCATCATCATCATGACATACATTATTTTTGTCATATTGCCATTGCATGATCTTGTAGTTGACATCGTATTTGTGGCAAAGCCACCATGCATTATTTTCCATACATGTCACTCTTGATTCATTGCACCATCCTGGTACACCGCCGGAGGCATTCATATAGAGTCATATCTTGTTCTAAGTTTCGAGTTGTAATCCTTGTGTTGTAATCAATAGAAGTGTGATGATCATCATTATTAGAGCATTGCCCAAATAAAAAAAAAGAGAAAGGCCAAAAAGAAAAAAAAGAAAGGCCCAAAAAAATATATAAAAAGGGCAATGCTACTATCTCTTTTTCCACACTTGTGCTTCAAAGTAGCACCTTGTTCTTCATGTAGTGAGTCTCATATATTGTGCTTCAAAGTAGTACCTTGTCCCTCATGTAGTGAGTCTCATAAGTTGTCCTTTTCATACTAGTGGGAATTTTTCATTATAGAACTTGGCTTGTATATTCCTACGATGGGCTTCATCAAATGCCCTAGGTCTTCGTGAGCAAGCGAGTTGGATGCACACCCACTACTTTTCTTTTGTTGAGCATTCATAGCTCTAGTGCATCCGTTGCATGGCAATCCCTACTCCTCATGTTGACATCAATTGATGGGCATCTCCATAGCCCATTGATTAGCCTCGTCAATGTGAGATTTTCTCCTTTTTGTCTTCTCCTCACAATCCCCATCATCATATTCTATTCCACCCATAGTGCTATATCCATGGCTCACGCTCATGTATTGCGTGAAGGTTGAAAAAGTTTGAGATTATTTAAGTATGAAACAATTGCTTGGCTTGTCATCGGGGGTATAGAAGTTGGGAACATCTTTGTGTGACGAAAATGAAGCATAGCCTAACTATATGATTTTGTAGGGATGAACTTTTTTTTGCCATGTTATTTTGAGAAGACATGATTGCTTTGATTAATATGCTTGAAGTATTATTATTTTTGTGTCAATATGAACTTTTGTCTTGAATCTTTCGGATCTTAATATTCATATCACAATTAAGAAGATTTACATTGAAATTATGCCAAAGTATCACTCCGCATCAACAATTATTTTTATCATTTACCTACTCGAGGACGAGCAGGAATTAAGCTTGGGGATGCCTGATACGTCTCCAATGTATCTATAATTTTTGATTGCTCCATGCTACTTTATCTACTGTTTTGGACTATATTAGGCTTTATTTTCCACTTCTATATTACTTTTGGGACTAACCTATTAACCGGAGGCCCAGCCCAGAATTGCTATTTTTTTTGCCTTTTTCAGTATTTCGAAGAAACAGAATATCAAACAGAGTCCAAACGGAATGAAACCTTCGGGATTGTGATTTTCCAATCGAACGTGACCCAGGAGACTTGGACCCTACTCCAAGCAGTGCCCGAGGAGGTCACGAGGGTGGAGGGCGCCCCCCTGGGTGCGCCCCCTACCTCGTGGGCCCCTCGGAGCTCCACTGACGTACTCCTTCCTCCTATATATACCTACATATCCCCGAACGATCAGAGCAGGAGCCAAAAACCTAATTCCACCGCCGCAACCTTTTGTATCCATGAGATCATATCTTGGGGCCTGTTCCGGAGCTCCGCCAGAGGGGGCATCCACCACGGAGGGCTTCTACATCATCACCATAGCCCCTCCGATGAAGTGTGAGTAGTTTACTTCAGACCTTCGGGTCCATAGCTAGTAGCTAGATGGCTTCTTCTCTCTTTTTGGATCTCAATACAATGTTCTCCCCCTCTCTCGTGGAGATCTATTCGATGTAGTCTTCTTTTTGCGGTGTGTTTATTGAGATCGATGAATTGTGGGTTTATGATCCAGTATTATTGATGGAAAATATTTGATTCTTCTCTGAATTCTTTTATGTATGATTGAGTTATCTTTGCAAGTCTCTTCGAATTATCTTTTTGGTTTGGCCAACTTGATTGGTAGTTCTTGCAATGGGAGAAGTGCTTAGCTTTGGGTTCAATCTTGCGGTGTCCTTACTCAGTGACAGAAAGAGTTGCAAGGCACGTATTGTATTGTTGCCATCAAGGATAACAAGATGGGGTTTTTATCATATTGCATGAATTTATCCCTCTACATCATGTCATCTTGCTTAAGGCGTTACTCTGTTTTTACTTAATACTCTGGATGCATGCTGGATAGCGGTTGATGAGTGGAGTAATATTAGTAGATGCAGAATCATTTCGATCTACTTGTTTCGGACGTGATGCCTATATACATGATCATTGCCTAGATATACTCATAACTATGCTCAATTCTGTCAATTGCTCAACAGTAATTTGTTCACCCACCGTAGAATACTTATGCTCCTGAGAGAAGCCACTAGTGAAACCTATGGCTCCCGGGTCTATTCTCATCATATCAATCTATATCACTTTATTTACTTGCTTTGTTTTTACTTTGCCTTTACTTTTACTTTGCATCTATCTATCAAAAATACCAAAAATATTATCTCTATCAGATTTCACTCTCGTAAGTGACCGTGAAGGGATTGACAACCCCTAAGAGTTGGTTGCGAGTTGCCATCGTTTTGTGTAGGTACGAGGGATTTGTGCGTGGTCTCATACTGGATTGATACCTTGGTTCTCAAAAACTGAGGGAAATACTTACGCTACTTCACTGCATCATCCTCTCCTCTTTGGGGAAATCCAATGCAGTGCTCAAGAGGTAGCAGAAGCTCACGCACCCCAAGCATTGGGTGGGGTCACTGAGGCGCAAAGAGAAGAAGTGGCGCAGCAAGGCAACCGAAGGAGGAATGCCCACCATTGCCTCGCAAACAAAAGCGAAAATGGCAAGAAGAGCAATGGATTCGGGACCCAAATGCATCATGTGGATCTGGTAATGGGAAAGTACGACATTGAAGAAATCGGAAAAGGGGGGAACCAGTCCTGCCCACAGGGCGTCGGCGAAGTATCGGACCTTGGTGACTATTCTGTCAATGGAGAAGTGAGACGCGGGCCATACCGTCGTCCTCCCACACTCTTTGAAGATGGTCGCAAAGGCAGAACTGACCTTATCCAAGCCTTCCAGGTTGAGTATGATCGACTGATCGACAGCAGGAGCCATCGACGGCGGTGAGCGGGGCGAGGGCACAGGCTTCTTCCCTTTCTCCTTCTTCGTCGGTGCCATGGGAATAGGAAGGGGGAGGATTCGAGATTGGATTGGAAGCGGAGGCTGGAGCTCGAGAGGAGGAAGGGTAGAAGACGCGCGAGCAACGAGAAAGAGGGATGACTGTGTGTAACCACGGGTCCGCCTAGCTCGGCGCAAAGTAAGGAGGCGTGGGAAAATAGGGACGCCCACGTCCAATCAACTGCCACGCGGCGCCCAAGGCCGCAGGCTGGTGGGGCCCGCGGCACTTCATACTTGCCCCTTCGCTTCTCTGCTAAGCCAAGTCTAGGCGCGCCTTGGGCCCGGGGGCTACTATCGGCGTTCTGGGAATGGGGGTACCCAGACTTGCCTGCCTGCGGCCTGCGGCGTGGCTCAGGGAGTGGCCCAGTACGGCCCATCTTCATTAACACATGTTCAAGACCCTCGCAAGGGGCCAAGCCTCGTGGGGCGGATGATAGGAGACTTCCTCGGGCACAGCCTCGTCAGGCGGGCTCGCGAGGAGGCGGAGAGATCAAGGCGGGGTACCTCACGAGGTGCCCGTGATGCAAGCCATGACGACCGAGGCCAGGCGGGCGCCGGCCTATGCAGAGTCCTTGTTTCCTCTTTGGTGCAAAGGGGGAAAAGCGCAGGCAAGAGTATCAAGCAAAGGCAACCATTTCGGTGCAACAAGACCAAGACCAGCAGGACGACAGGATGGAGGTCATCGTGGATCCCAAGCCGGCGTCACCATCAGGGTCTTTGGCAGGCGAGGACCGACTTTAGTCAGGATAAGTGTACTAGATGTTCCCCTTCAAAATGGCCAATTGTTGGCGCCCTTCCTGCTCAGTATTTCGGAAGAGGCCCAGGGCCTCCCTCTATAAATAGGACTAGCCACCCACAGGGTAGAGGCATCTGGAGATCAGCAAAAGAGAGAGAGAGAGGAGCGACCAAACTCACCCTAGCAGTTCATCGCACCAGCCAAGAATAGACCCTCTCGAGGCTGTTCTTCCCCTGTATTATTCATCACCAGCCCCCTGAGGCAATCCACCACACCACACACTGGAGTAGGTTATTACACCACAATGGTGGCCCGAACCTGTATAAACCTCGTGTCCCTTGTGTTGTTCTTCGTGTAGTTTAGATCCTTGCGAGGCGACGAAACGCGGGTAGGCAGTAGGTGTGATCTCCGCGTGCACCCCAGTGTTCGAACCTTGAGGGTCTGCCGGAACCCGAAATCCGACAGCGACCAGTGCAAATAATCGATGCAGCAAAACAAGTCCAGAACTAAAACCACTTCGGAAGAGCTCAAGAAACAATATCCTGGGTACCCAACATGCTGGCAAGATGCTTAGCAAGCTTATTAACTTTCTCTTGTTTGGCACTTAAATCCTCCAGCGGTTGCTGTTGCACCAGAAAGTATGCATCTGAATTCTGCAGGGACTTCCTCAGTCCTTCGGCTTTGTGTTGCACCACATCTGACCGATGTCTTTCAACTTGAAGTTGAGACTCAAGAAGATGAACTGATTCAGGCAGCGAGATCGAAGAGCTTGTGCCAACAGTAGTGGCCAGTAACTTGAACACTACATCATGATAGGACTTTGGGATTGTCTCACTATCGTGAGGATAGTTTTTATCAGCTTTCCTGGAGAACAACATGTGTGTCTCTCTATCTTGAACCTTATCTGCATTACATCCTTTACCAGTGCATAACAGAGTACTCATCTCCAATATTTTGTCCGCATTCTAAAAGAGAAACAAGCAGACACGTGACATGTTTACCATGTTGTATATGAAACTCATTTTGGCAAATCAGGTCAGTAGTAAAGTGGACAGGATAACAACATGAAACAAACATATATCTATGTACCATGGTCACCGTATGGTCTATATCATTCTAGTTTTTGTTGCCAAATCAAGATAGAGACACAGTTCAAATCATATATGTTTAAGACAAGCAGTATAGACAGAATATAAGTGTGGGAAACTACACAACAACAACACTTGTAATGTGCATGACATGAGAACATCAAGTTACAACAGCAAACCAGCTAAAGAAATAGGTTTAAAACATACCTGTTGCGCCATTGGAGTTTTAGTTCCATCCTTCAAATTTGAAATTAGTTGGTGATGCAAGAGCAAAGGAGTATGAACCATAATTACAGAACCTGACCTGAGAACAATTCTTCTTCTGCTTTAAGCATTGAGTTGGGCTTCGGAGTGGTGGTCCTCCTGCTTTGGGCACTGAAGTTGCCTTACTAACTGCTCGTGTTTGGGTGTTGTGTGGTGGATACGGTGTTGTGTGAATTGGAACTGGGTTACTATCTGCTGGGGTTGGGGTTAGAAGGGGTGTAGCTGGTTCTCTGTCTAACTGGGTAGGGGTACAATCTGCGAGTCTGGGTTATGTGTGGTGGTGCTGGTTCTTGGGCAAGTACAATCGTGGTTCTACCTACAGCGACTGGTAGCACTATCTTTTCTGAAGACCGTGTTGTTACTCTCTTAGATACTGCCATCACCCCCTCCAATTCAAATGGATGATAAACAAGAAAAGTAATTAAATGTACAAACATTGTATGATAGACACGTGCAATGGATAGTGGGGAATAAAAGAAGGCATGAAATAATTCACATTTATGTTGTCTAACCAAACAGGATAGCATGACACAATTCACATATATGATGGCTAACTAAACAGGATAGAAAGACATAATTCAGAATATGATGACTATGTAAACGGGATGACATGATATAACTATATGATGTGTTTATTAAATAGGTTGGCATGCCATAATTCACAAACAAGCCGCCTATGGAAACATGATGGCATGATATAATTCATGGATAGAATGACATAATTAAAAATATGATGACTATGTAAACACTAAACAGGATGAGATGATATAACTATATGATGTATTTATTAAATGGGTTGGCATGCCATAATTCAGATATATGTTGTCTATGTAAACATGATGGCATGATATAATTCAAATAGATGATTTATATACTAAGCAAGTAAGCAGATGGCAACGCATATATGATGTCTAAACTAAGTAGATGTCATTCAATACTGTGTATATGATGTAAAAACTAAGCAATGCAAGACAACATATGCATGATATGAGTAATATAACCCTGCCAAGTTTGAGCATACACCTCAGGGGGGAAGTAGGACTGGTCATCTGTCTCTGAATCCTCCTTTGAGGAGCTATCTGTAACCAACAAGATGCGCGCTTTAGCATGCAACATTGTCTGCTGTGAAGACCTTGTTTTCACTCAAGATACTTCCATCACCGATTCAAATGGATGATGCACAAGAAGAGTAGTTGAATATACAAACGTTGTCGACAAATGGAATACGTAATACAAAAAATGGATAACATGATATAATTCACATATATGATGATTGACTAAACAACATGTCATTGCATAATTCACATATAAAATGCCTTGCAACAAGATAGCATTGCATAATTCACATATATAATGTCCTGCAACAAGATGGCATTGCATAATTCACATATAGTTTTGCTCCTTCTAAATCCCCCTCAGAACAGTTATCTTCCTCTTGATTACAATCTGAAATGGGTGGAGGGGGGCTGACTTTGCACCCACCATGGAGCGACGTCTGCGTGAAATTTTATTGCCACACAAAGCTCGTCTCTTTTGCTCTATATGTTCAGTTCCATTGTGTACAATAACTGACATGCATAGGACTAGAACATAGCGAGATTATGTAAGGAGTGCATGCAGAAATCCAGAGTGATGGTAGCAACCTGTGGATAGACCCAAAACCAATTATAGCAGGCAGATAATGGCTTCAACTAAAACATACAGATAATGGCTTCTTTACTATTTGTTTCTCACCCAACATGAAACGCATAGTAGACACCAGATATTAAGAAGATAGTAGATAGATACTATTGATTGTGGCCCCGATATGTACCCCACAAGCATTTTAAAACTCAAGTTTGAGCATTAGTTTGGAGCTGATTCAGAGTCTAATCGGTGAACAGGACGATAAAGTAGCATGTAATATTAAGCGATGCATAACACAAGCAGACAAGAAAGAGTGCGACCTTTCTTGCGTACCCGTGTAGTCCTCAAGGTCATCTGCTCAGTTGATGATGGTAATGCAGTTGTCGTGGTTGTCGGTGACGGGGAAGAAGATCTAAGGCGGTGAGAGATAGTCTGGAGGGCGGATCCCGCTGTGGTGGACCCTTCTATCATTGGAGTAGCTGAGTTGGGCTGGACGATGGCACGGAAGGAGCGGGACAAACCACACAAGGTTTTCTTTGACAACTATCTATAAGAGAAGTAATTCTGTACGGGATCCTTTGAATTGGAGGATTCTAACAACACATTGATAGGAAATACACAGTAATAGGATAGGAATGCATGTGCAAAACAGAGAATTTAAAATCACACAATTTCTGTCAATCTGGGTGTTTGGTTCACAGGAATTGGAAGATCACCGGAATGCAAATAAGCATTGTCAAATTAAGTCAAACCACAAGAAAATGTACAGTTGTAATGCTATTATGCTACTATCACTTAGTCTTCTTCCTCATGAATAGGAGTTTGAAAAGGAGGGCCAAGTGGATATTAAAAATCCTACGGTTTTTCTTTGAAAGAGACACCAAAGGAACAAATCCTAATGTTTTACTTTGATCCATTCCTTTGAACCAAATGCATGAATAGTACTACCATAGGAAACTTTCCAATTCCTATGTTTTTTCTTCACTTTTCCTTTCAACCACTGGCAATTCTAGTAGGTAGGCTTGAACAGGCAAAAGCCTACACTCCAAAAATGTTTTTGTGCTACTTGTACTACTTTGGACCCAGGCCACTGCCCTACTAGCTCAACTCCCAGGGCCATCTACACATGCACATCTCAAACATGCAGAAATAAATAACAATGGCTTTCGAGAGAGTCCATCACAGATAGCTAGGTTACTTGGTACCTCACTACCTCACTGCTTGTTATATAGGAGAAAATAATCATATTTCATGTTACCACGTGTGCTCAGTGGAAATATATATATATATATATATATATAACATGTAGAGTAAAAAAAGCAATGCAGCAAGTGTACAACCTCTTTGGCGAAGCCATGTCGATCTCAACATCATTGGGTTGGTCATTGAGGATGCTGCGGCTGATGTGGCAGTCGGAGGAGGGGAAGAAGATCTTAGGCGCCTGGATATGGAGCCAAGGGTACTGCTCCGCTATGATGGAGGTTGTGATGGAGGGTTTCGTTGTTGGAGCAGCTCCTGTGAGGTGTACGAGAGCGAGGCTGAAGCAGGACAAGAGAGACAATGTTAACCTGAAGTGGTATTCTAATAACATCTCCAATAGATGATGTAAAATACACAACCAAAAAGTGTAGATGTAAAATACATCAGCCACTCATCTTGGAACTTAATTGTCGAAACTGAATTTAACTATTGAAACTAAATTTTACCGCCAAAACTGAATTTTGCTATCGAAACTGAATTTTACTGTTGAAACTGAAAGCACTAGTAGCAGAAAAGAAGTGCACTAATAGTTTTGGCCACTCGAGCACTAGTGGCAGAGTAGCAGTGATCTAAATCGGTAGCCGCTCTAGCAGGGAACGTACTAGCAGAGAGCAGTCGGGGCAGAGCAGCAGTGTATGCGAGAGCCGGGGCAGCTGGTCATGTAGCAGCACCTCGGGTAGCAGCAGCAGGAGCTCGAGCGAGACCCGAAGCTACTTGTCATGTAGCAGCAGTGCAAGCAAGAGTAGACCAGAAGCGCAAGTAATAGCAAGAGCAAGAGCAGTAGCACGAGCAAGAGCCAGAGCATACCAAGTAGGGGACCGGGAGCAAGAGCAGAGCAGTAGTGTGACTGAGAGCCGAAGCGGCAGTAGTAGGGCCAGCAAGATCCAGAGTAGCAGCAACAGCTCCTACTGATGTGGACTTCGCTACCGAGGGAGTGACGCCGTGGACGAAGTGGCCGGCGACATCGCTGTAGATGGAGCCGTGCCATGGTGGCTTGGGACCAAGCGCCGGTAGTCCCGTGAGATTGAATCAAGAGGAAAATGCAGCGATTAGTGTAGATCCTCTTTGGTGGCGCCGATTAGGCCTCAGCTTCATCCGAGGAATCGGTGATGGTGCTGCTCTTCTGGTGGTCCAGGTGAAGATGACGGCATGGGAATGGAGGTGGCGCGAAAGATGAGGCGAATGTTGGGGCAGCTGATGACCCACAAGTATAGGGGCTCGCAACAGTTTTCGAGGGTAGAGTATTCAACCCAAATTTATTGATTCGACACAAGGGGAGCCAAAGAATATTCTCAAGTATTAGCAGCTGAGTTGTCAATTCAACCACACCTGGAAACTTAGTATCTGCAGAAAAGTGTTTAGTAGCAAAGTAATATGATAGTGGTGGTAACGGTAACAAAAGTAAAGACAGTAAAAGTAATGTTTTTGGTATTTTGTAGAGATTGTAACAGTAGCAATGGAAAAGTAATAAGCGTAAACCAGTATATGGAAAACTTGTAGGCACCGGATTAGCGATGGATAATTATGCTGGATGTGGTTCATCATGTAGCAGTCATAACATAGGGTGACACAGAACTAGCTCCAGTTCATCAATGTAATGTAGGCATGTATTCCGTATATAGTCATACGTGCTTATGGAAAAGAACTTGCATGACATCTTTTGTCCTACCCTCTCGTGGCAGTGGGGTCCTATTGGAAACTAAGGGATATTAAGGCCTCCTTTTAATAGAGAACCGGAACAAAGCATTAGCACATAGTGAATACATGAACTCCTCAAACTATGGTCATCACCGGGAGTGGTCCCGATTATTGTCACTTAGGGGTTGCCGGATCATAACACATAATAGGTGACTATAGACTTGCAAGATAGGATCTAGAACACACATTCATGAAAACATAATAGGTTCAGATCTGAAATCATGGCACTCGGGCCCTAGTGACAAGCATTAAGCATAGCAAAGTCATAGCAACATCAATCTCAGAACATAATGGATACTAGGGATCAAACCCTAACAAAACTAACTCGATTACATGATAAATCTCATCCAACCCATCATCGTCCAGCAAGCCTACGATGCAATTACTCATGCACGGTGGTGAGCATCATGAAATTGGTGATGGAGGATGGTTGATGATGACGACGGCGACGAATCCCCCTCTCCGGATCCCCGAACGGACTCCAGATCAGCCCTCCCAAGAGAGATTAGGGCTTGGCGGCGGCTCCGTGTCGTAAAACGCGATGATTTCTTCTCTCTGATTTTTTTCTCCCTGAAAGCCAATATATGGAGTTGGAGTTGGCGTCGGAGGGCCACCAGGGGGCCCACGAGGTAGGGGGGCGCGCCCAGGGGGGCGCCCCCCACCCTCGTGAGCAGGGTGTGGGACCCCTGGTCTTCAACTTTTGCGAGGATTTTTGTTTATTTTTTCTAAGGTGTTCCGTGGAGTTTCAGGATATTCCGAGAATCTTTATTTTCTGCACAAAAAACAACAGCATGGCAGTTCTGCTGAAAACAGCGTCAGTCCGGTTTAGTTCCATTCAAATCATACAAGTTAGAGTCCAAAACAAGGGCAAAAGTGTTTGGAAAATTAGATACGACGGAGACGTATCAACTCCCCCAAGCTTAAACCCTTGCTTGTCCTCAAGAAATTCAGTTGAAAAACTGAAAGAGAAAAAGAAAAACCTTTACAAACTCTGTTTGCTCTTATTGTTGTAAACATGAAAAGCCAGCATTCAAGTCTCAGCAAATATTATGAACTAACCATACTCACAATGACACGTAGGTCTCACAATTACTCATATCAATAGCATAATCAGCTAGCGAGCTATAATAGCAAAACTCGGATGACAACACTTTCTCAAAATAATCATAACATGATATAACAAAATGGTATCTCGCTAGCTCTTTCTGACACCGCAAAACATAAATGCAAAGCACCTTTAAAGATCAAGGACTGACTAAATATTGCAATTCACGGTAAAAGAGATCCAATCAAGTCATACCCAATATAAACCAATAATAATGAATGCAAATGACAGTGTGCTCTCCAGCGGGTGCTTTTTAATAAGAAGGGTGATGACTCAACATAAAAGTAAATAGATAGGCCCTTCGCAGAGGGAAGCAGGGATTTGTAGAGGTGCCAGAGCTCAATTTTGAAATAGAGATAAATTATATTTTGAGCGGCATACTTTCATTGTCAACACAACAACTAAAAGACGACGATATCTTCCATGCTAAACAGATTATAGGCGGTTCCCAAACAGAATGGTAAAGTTTATACTCCCCTTACTCCACAAGCATCAATCCATGGCTTGCTCGAAACAACGAGTGCCTCCAACATTCAACGGGTCCCAAGGGGAGTTTTGTTTGCAGTTATTTTGATTTAGTTTGCACAAAGCATGGGACTGGGCATCCCGGATACCAGCCATTTTCTCGTGAATGAGGAGCGGAGTCCACTCCTCTTGAGAATAACTCGCCTAACACAGAAGATAAGGGTAGCTCTAGTTGACATATGAGCTATTCGAGCATGCAAAACAGAATGTTTATTTGAAGGTTTAGAGTTTGGCACATACAAATTTACTTGGAACGGCAGGTAAATACCGCATATAGGTAGGTATAGTGGACTCATATGGAATAACTTTGGGGTTTAAGGAGTTTGGTGCACAAGCAGTATTCCCGCTTAGTACAGGTGAAGGCTAGCAAAAGACTGGGGAGCGACCAACTGAGAGAGTGACAACAGTCATAAACATGCATTAAAATCAATTCACACCGAGTACAAGCATGAGTAGGATATAATCCACCATGAACATAAATATCATGAAGGCTATGTTGATTGGATTCAACTACATGCGTGAACATGTGCCAAGTCGAGTCACTCAATGCATTTAAAGGAGGATACCACCCCATCATACCACATCATAATCATTCTAATAGCATGTTGGCACGCAAGGTAAACCATTATAACTCATAGCTAATCAGGCATGGCACAAGCAACTATAATCTCTAAATGTCATTGCAAATATGTTTACTTCATAGTAGCTGAATCAGGAATGATGAATCATCATATTTACAAAAACAAGAGAGGTCGAGTTCATACCAGCTTTTCTCTTCTCAATAAGTCCATCATATATCATCATTATTGCCTTTCACTTGCACGACCGAACGGTGTGTATAATAATAAGAGTGTACGTGCATTGGACTAAGCTGGAATCTGCAAGCATTCAACTCAAGAGAGAAGACAAGTAATATGGGCTCTAGGTTTAAATAATCAATCATGCATATAAGAGCCACTAAGCATTTTCAATATGGTCTTCTCGACCCCCAAAGAAAGGAAAAGAAATAAAAACTATTTACACGGGAAAGCTCCCAACAAGTAAAAGGAAGAACTGGAAATATTTTTGGGTTTTCTTTTTAATTCTACTACAAGCATGAAAAGTAAACTAACTAATTTTTTTGGTTTTTCTTAAGGTTTATCAAACACACAAGAAGAAAGCAGGAAAAAGAAATTTAAACTAGCATGGATAATACAGTGAAAGAGTATGAGCACCGACATCTAGCAATGAGTGTGTGTGAAAATGAATGTAATGTCGGTGGGAAATACGTACTCCCCCAAGCTTAGGCTTTTGGCCTAAGTTGGTCTATTGCCAGGGATGGCCTGGTGGATATCCGTAGGTGAAGCTGGGGTCGTACTGTGATGAAGAAGACTCCGGCTGCCACTGGCTAGCAGCCTCCTCTGGATCCCAAGAATAAACAGATAGTCGTGGAGGCTCATCTTGTGGCTCCGGCTCCGGGGCTAGTGTAGGGTTCCGATAGGCTTGAACAGCCGACCACGAAACGATGTGAGGTTCTGCAAACAAGTTAAACAAAGAAGGAGCAGGCAAGGTAATAGTCTCAGGGTGATGTTTATCAAAGTATAATTTATATTTGAGCTCCCCATCGCGACTCTTAACAAGAAAATCATGCGCTATCATACTCTTGTAATCCAAATAAGCAGAGGGCAGCGCTATTTCTTCTTTCTCCGCATGCCTAATAGGTATTTCAAAATGTTCAGCTAGGCGTGAAGCATAAATGCCTCCATAGATGGGGCCCTTAGTATGGTTCAGGCTTAACCGTCTAGCAACAATTCCACCCATACTAATAGAGTTATTGCGGTATAAACCATGGAGCAAAATAATAATATCAGGAATACTAAGGTTTCCACAGTTTCCGCGTCCAATCAAGCAACGACTAGCAAATAAGGCAAAGTAGCGTAAAACAGGATAATGTATGCATCAGAAACCTTCCTGGTTTCTCCCACCGTGATGGTGTTGACAAAAGCTTCTAATTCGTTACGGTGGGGTTCATCTAAGGTGCCCTCAAAGGGTATTCTGCAAACCTCGCAGAATTCTGCTAATGTCATCTCTTTAACAACGTCATATAAATGAAACTCTACTGTTGGAGGTGATTTCTTAGGGAAAAAGTAGAAGTTTTGCACAAAAGTATTTGTGAGTAAGAGATACTGATGACGTTGGTGAGGCCAGCATTCTCAATCAATAAATAGAAATCTTCATAAATCCCAGCTCTCCTCAAGAAGTCATCGGAAGGCCATTCACAAGGCCGGACCTCCGCAGTGCGAGGTAAATTAAATTTGGGCTTCTCCTCTTCTTCCTTTTGTTTTTCCTTAGAGCTTCGGCTCGACGATCCCCTCAAAAGTCTCTTCATTATTTCTGAAACAATCTGAAATTTTTAGTAACTTCAAATAAAAGTGAACCAACTTCAATAAGATTGATAGCAACAACTCCCACAAGTGCCTAGGGCCTATATCAAGCATTAGAACTACTTGGAACCATATAATTTTGACATGCAAGCTCAAGAACATGGTCACCTAAGCAGCACACATTTGCAAAGAATAAAGCACTAGAACAAAAACTAATTGGACCAATGGAGGAGTCACATACCAAGGAACAATCTCCCCAAGCAGTTTTGCGAGAGATGCTTTGAGCAAGGAGATCGAAAATCACAGCAACGGGGGCTGGAACTCGTGCTTGAGTTGGTTTTTCGTGTTTGTGTGAGGCAAAGGAAGAAGATGGGTGCAGGAATAAGTGGAGGAGGGCCACCGTGGGCCCACGAGGCAGGGGGCGCACCCAGGGGGGTAGGGCGCGCCCTCCACCCTCATGGCCAGGTGGCAGCTCCCCCCATGGTAAATTTTGCATAGTAAATTCTCAAATATTCCCGAAAAAATCATATTAAATTGGCATGGCATTATAAGGACTTTTATTTTCGGGATATTTTTATATTGCACGGATAAGTCAGGAAACAGACAAAAAAATATTATTTTACTTTATTTCTACTAAATAATAGAAAATATAAAGAGGGTACAGAAAGTTGTGCTTCTAGTTTCATCCATCTCGTGATCATCAAAATGAACCCACTAACAAGGTTGATCAAGTCTTGTTAACAAACTCATTCCGAATAATCCCGGAACCGGAGAAATTTCGAATGACACTAAGTTACCTCAACGGGGATATGAAAATCCCCAACAATAAGAATATCATACTTCTTCTTGACAGTAGGGAGAGGAAATTCAAAACCTCCAAATATAATCGATGGAATTTTTCCAATAGAGTTGATACTATAAACTTGAGGTTGTTTCCTCAGAAAATGTACCGTGTGCTCATTGCCATTAACATGAAAAGTGACATTGCCTTTGGTGCAATCAATAACGGCCCATGCAGTATTAAGGAAAGGTCTTCCAAGAATAATAGACATACTATCATCCTCGGGAATATCAAGAATAACAAAGTCCGTTAAAATAGTAACGTTCGCAACTACAACAGGCACATCCTCACAAATACCAACAGGTATAGCAGTTGATTTATTAGCCATTTGCAAAGATATTTCAGTAGGTGTCAACTTATTCAAGTCAAGTCTACGATATAAAGAGAGAGGCATGACACTAACACCGGCTCCAAGATCACATAAAGCAGTTTTAACATAACTTCTTTTAATGGAGCATGGTATAGTAGGTACTCCTGGATCTCCAAGTTTCTTTGGTATTCCACCCTTAAAAGTATAATTAGCAAGCATGGTGGAAATTTCAGCTTCAAGTATCTTTCTTTTATTAGTAATAATATCCTTCATATACTTAGCATAAGGATTTGTTTTGAGCACATTAGTTAATCGCATACGCAAAAAGATGGGTCTAATCATTTCAGCAAAGCTCTCAAAATCCTCATCATCCTTTTTCTTGGATGGTTTCGGAGGAAAAGGCATGGGTTTCTGAACCCATGGTTCCCTTCTTTACCATGTTTCCTAGCAAACATCATAAGTGATTCTTGGTGGTTATCAAGTTCAAAACAGGTTCATTCCATATTAATTACTTTGAGCATCAACATGAACATTATCATTAACATTACACTTCATGTTCATCACCTGATGGTTACATCAATTTTCAGATCAATGTAGTGTTCACTAGGTTGCAAACTTTTACATCTTTTATAGCTTACTAGTTGAGAATCCATTCAAGGTGCTTAGAAAGGTCATTCATTATTACCAACATATATACTAGTTCAATGTTCATACCCACCCGCTGTATTGTTTTTCAGCATCCAGAAACAAAGATATTCATTTTCCGATAGTCTCAGGTGGTTTTCAAGCTTCAGACTAGGGTTTACACTACCGAAGGATTGCCATTAAAAGTTCTAATCATTTTTACTTTAATCTTCCTCTTATGAAAACAAGGCCTTATCATCAGATTTGTCTTCTCTGAGAATCTTGCTTCGATTCTTTAGGTAGTCAGGCTGTCGGTGTCAAAACCGGCGGATCTCGGGTAGGGGGTCCCGAACTGTGTGTCTAGGCGGATGGTAACAGGAGACAAGGGACACGATGTTTTTACCCAGGTTCGGGCCCTCTCGATGGAGGTAAAACCCTACGTCCTGCTTGATTAATATTGATGATATGGGTAGTACAAGAGTAGATCTACCACGAGATCAAGGAGGCTAAACCCTAGAAGCTAGCCTATGGTATGATTGTTGTTCGTCCTACGGACTAAAACCCTCCGGTTTATATAGACACCGGAGAGGGCTAGGGTTACACAGAGTCGGTTACAATGGTAGGAGATCTACATATCCGTATTGCCAAGCTTGCCTTCCACGCCAAGGAAAGTCCCATTCGGACACGGGATGAAGTCTTCAATCTTGTATCTTCATAGTCTTGGAGTCCGGCCAATGATGATAGTTCGGCTATCCGGACACCCCCTAGTCCAGGACTCCCTTAGTAGCCCCTGAACCAGGCTTCAATGACGACGAGTCCGACGCGCATATTGTCTTCGGCATTGCAAGGCGGGTTCCTCCTACGAATACTTCATAGAAGATTTTGAACACAAGGATAGTGTCCGGCTCTGCAAAATAAGTTCCACATACCACCATAGAGAGAATAATATTTACACAAGTTTAATCTGCTGACGTATTTCGTGGCGTGACATCACACCATGGCCAAGCCTTTATTCGAATCATTTTTACTGTTCCACCTCAGCGCGTTTAGCGAGGCAGTTTCCTTGGCACGTCTTGTCAAAGCAGAGATCGTGTCCCCTTATTCCGGGGTTCTCATCAATACGGGCATGGGTAACCCAACCGTGCCCGTTGGCACGTCTCCTCTATCGAAGGCGAGTCCCGAACGGTCATGGGGGAGGCTCTTGGTATTCAACCTCTTTATAAAGAGACCAAGGCCTGTTCCTTTTCTTCAATCTTCAATCGAATCCGCCCCTCGCCCCGAGTTCCAACACCCAAGGTTCCAGATTCAGGCGCTTCGGACCTTCGACAATGTCCGACTCCGACCTACAGGGCCGGTGGATGCCCTCTTCCGTCACGGAAGAAGATGTGCTAAAGCTGAGAGACGCCAGGTATCTAACAGGCGAAATTTCGCATAGGCTGCCCGTACAAGGGCAAGTTATTCCCACTCCTGAGCCTGGTGAGAGCGTGGTGTTCGTGTCTCACTTCCTCGGGGTTTAGGCTTCCTGATGGATCCCTTCATGAGGGGGCTCATGTTTTATTACGGGCTGTAATTCCATGACTTGGATCCGGAGTCCATCCTCCACATCTCGTCGTTCATTTTCATATGCGAAGCCTTCCTCCACACCACTCCTCACTTCAGATTGTGGCTCAAGACCTTCGACGTGGAGCCGAAGATGATCGAGGAGCGGCAGGCAGAGTGCGGAGGGGCAGTTATAAGCAAGAGGGCTGACGCTCCGTGGCCCGAGGGCCTTTTTCAAAAGGAGTTCGGTTTGTGGCAAGAGGAGTGGTTCTACATCACCGCTCCTAGGGGCACCAGATGGGTGGTGCCGCCTGCCTTTCGCTCGGGCCCTCCACAACGGCTGGCGTCATGGGTCAACAAAGGGCTTGACTGGGGGCCATCGAAGGACGTGCGATTATTGCAGGGCCGTATTCGAGACCTCCAAGAGAGGGAGATCAATATGGTTGTGGTGACGCAGGTCATGCTAATTCGGCGCCTTCTGCCCTGCAAACATCTCCCCCTCCGCCTGTGGGAATTCAATCCGGAGGGACCGCGAGCTCTCCAACACTTTATGGGTGCTACGCCCGTGGAGATGTATAAACTGTTCTTCGGATCACAAGAGATGTGTCCGGACTTAACCGAGGACGCAGGCCTGAGCTGCAATCGCCCGGATACTCAAGTAAATGTCCTGTGCCCGGACATGCTGTCCATACATTTATCATAAACTTGCCCTTTAACCAGCTATCCCTTGAACAGGAGTGGATAGCAAAAGCAAAACTGATACGGTGTCCGGCCCCCCTCCCTAAGATCACGCCGGATCCGGTGTTAATCAAGATGCTGGAGGTTGCGCCTTCGAAAGAGGGCGAGGGGGAAAACAGGAAAACTGCCACCTCCGCTAGGGAGGCTCTTAAGAAAGGGGGGATCGAGAATCCATCCTTCCAGGGGGAGAAGAGGACCGCTTCTGAAGATCCGGAGGCCAAGGCCTCAAAGCGGGGGAAGAAATCTTCAGCAGAGGGCCCTGCGCCAGGAGAAGCCCCAGCCGCACTGTTTTCCCAAGGGAATCAGCCCTCCAGCGAGCCGTAAGTAGAAAGGGGAGTTTTGTAATAAGGGACATCCCTGTTTTTATTTCTGAAGATAACCGAAGTTTTACCTTGTAGTTCGGATCTTAGCCCTTCTCTGCAGAGCTCATCTTTGGGGGATCTTCGTCCGGAGATGATGGAGAGCGAAACGCCTCCATCTGCCGCACCGTCAGGCAAGGCGGACGACCCTGAGGTATCGTCGCGGAGGGTCTCCCCGAGTCCGGCGGGGCCGAGAGTTCGGCACCAACTGGTGTACGGCCGGAGGAGCTGAAGGATCTGCTCGGGCGGGCGTCTACCTCAGAAGATCACCGTACGTTGATGAGTACGGTGATTGAAAGGATTTCATCCGCTGAGAGCGAGTTGCATGAGGCCGTCAGAAGTTTACTGACGGGGTTTGAGGTACGTGAAAAATGATATACCTTTTGACAGTTTTGCGCATAGAATGCGCCCTGTATAGATAGTAGCCCCTGAGACTCGGTACGTTGTCAAAGGTGACAGCGTGCCGAGGATCATAATCTCAGTTGTAAGATGTCGCCTTTCCTATATAGGTGGCGGAGCGTTCGGTGGCCAGCCGGACTGATGGATTTGCCGAACTGAAGCGGCAACTTGACGTTGCGGATGCGGACATCGCGCTGGTCAATAAGCGACTTGACGAGTCACAAGGTATGTGGCTTCTCCGCGGACGCCTTGTAAGGGAGCTTGACGCTCGTGCCTTACAACATGTATGCTTAATGCAGATGGCATCGCTGCTATGGAGGACCTTCGGGCGGAGCTTGCCCGAGCCAAGGAGCAAGCCAGAAAAAGTAATGCGGCTGCCTTGAAGGCGGCCGAAGAGATAAAAGCCGAACAGGCTGCTCACTGCCGAAGTAGGGAGGAAATGGCCGTGAAGCTGAAGGATGCTACCGACCGCTATGAGTTTCTTGAAAGAGAACGACGAGCGGGGCAAGAGGACCTGAAGAAGGCCACCGCCGAAGCCAAGGATGCCCGCTCCGCAATGAGGGCTATAAAGGAGGAGCTACGTCAGGCCAGGGATATTGTGGCTGGAAAGCCTTTTCTCCTGCGTAGGAAATTCACGGATCCGAAGTATTCTTAGTTGGGCCAGTTGTGGGGTGCGGAGGATGCTTATCAGAATTTGGCGGCGAGTGCCACAGACGCAGTCGCACACTTCCAGGGCCAAAAGGATCACGGAATGGAAGAGCTTTTTTGGTCGCAATTCCATAGTCCGGAGTGTCCACTTCCATTAACCGATCGTTTAGCCGAGTGGGCTGAGCTGAATAGGTTGTCCGGACTTGCCATGAAGGATGTCGTGGCTCATTTGTGGCCGGAAAGGCCCGAGCCGAAGAGTTATTTTGGCTTGGTGCAGCAGTTCCTTGATGCGGTGCCGCATATCAAGGCGATGAAGCGGTCGACATGCATATAGGGTGCACGGATGGCTCTCGCCTGTGTCAAAACATACTGGGCGGAGATGGAGGCCATCGACGTTGCATCCCAGGACTCGGACAGAAGCTGATTACCAGTCGAGCACTATTTTGAGGAAGTCCTATAGGGCGCTCGTTTAATAGAGTCGCAGTGCTCGAAAAACATTATGTTCAAATGACATGTATGATTTGCGAAACCATGTTTCAAATATAATATAAGGCCTTTTTATACTTGGGCGTTCAAGTGTTGGAATACCTCCTGTGCGGCCGTTAACGTATATGTGTATATAACCTGAAAGATGGCAGTCCCCGGCTTCAGCCCCCACACACATAGTGCGGGGGTGTTTGCAAAAAAGCACATTTTCACACTTAATCCAACGTCTTGGTCCTGTGAAGGAGGTGATAGCGTAGCAAACTAGGCAACCCAACTATAATGCTTTATCACTTTCACTTAGCCATAGGAGTTCGATGGTGGGGCTACTATATAGCCCCTAGGGGCACTGCGCTCTCCGAATTTCGGAGCACGTATGTGCCTGACCGGGAAACGGTCCTTCGTTAAAGCGGAGGAATTCTAAACATTCCGGTGGTCGATTGAGTGGTTGACCAGTCTCTCACTATATCATGACAGTCAGTTTTCGGCTTTCTCTACTGAGGTGCTCACCTGGGCGAACCGGGGCACAATCGCAGTAGTTCTCCTGGTGCCGCGTTAGCCGATAGAGCGGAACATAAGGCAGCAAAACACAGGAGCCGGGCAAACCCAACATTTGACCAAAGACATGATTTGGAGCTGATGCATATAAGGCCTAACTCGAGACGCCGAACACTCCCTAAGGTATTCGGTCTTTATGAAAACGGGCAGAACAATGCCCTAAGCCCCTAGTGTCCAGGTACGCGCAAAAATTTCTGACGCGGCCGATGCCAAAACGCCAGATTCCTCCTCGGTATAACAAAAAACCGGGGGATGTATATCAACAAGAGACAGTAAAAAAGGTTTATGCAGGGTCTTAATCTGAAAAGAATCCTTGCATCGGGTCCCCACTGCATGTCTGCGCCTGTGTCTCCGTTGTGCCGTATCCTGGACGGGTGTCGCACGGCGTTCATCTGTAAAAGAGAAGAACTTAGTTGCGAAAGATGTATTTTGAAATAAACAGAGTATGATTCAAAGAATGAATAAAATTGAGCTTTATTGTCTCTTTTTGTGCATGCGTGGAGCCCCTTGTAAAGGGGTAGGCAGCTAGTAAGCCCCTTGTTTATTTGTACCGGACTCGCCTAACAGTGTCCGGGGTCTGAATGACCTGTTAAGGGGCTTTGATCAGCAAAGCCGGATTAGTGTGTGGCTGTCAAGGCAGTCTCACTTTCTTCCGTATTCAAGGAACACTCGAAGTTTCCCTTTAATGAGATGATGCCGCGTGGACCGGGCATTTTGAGTGTAAGAGATGCGTAATGCGGTATTGCGTTAAAGCGGGCGAAAGCTTCGCATCCCAATAGTGCTTGATAGCTACTTTTAAATGGGGCGATGTGGAAGATTAACTTTTCGCGACGGAAGTTGTCGGATGAGCCGAACACAACTTCTAGTGGTAGAGAGCCCGTACAATGGGCATATTGGCCTGGCATCACTCCTTTAAAGGAAGTGTTGCTATGGCGTATTTTGGTTGGGTCTATCCCCATTCTGCGGATTGTATCCTTATATAGCAGGTTTAGATCACTACCGCCGTCCATTAGGACCTGTGTAAATTGTAGTCCATCGATTATAGGGTTTAATATCAAAGCAGTCCATCCTGCATTCCGGATACTCCCGGAGTAATCCTGATGGTCGAAAGTGATTGGTTTTGACATCCAGTGTCGGGACTCCGCTGGGGTGGACCATGCGGTGCGTACTTTAATGGGTGCCGCTCTATTTTTTCCTGTTGTCACTTGAAGTGAATTTACTGTTTTGACCTCTTGTGGGAAATCCTTTTGTTTTCCAGTGCTCTGCTTGTGGGGTTCGTCATCGTCCTCACTTGGTGTGTCTAGCCTCTTGTGTTCGGCGTTAAGTCGGCCGGACTGCTTGAAGACCCAACAATCTCTGTGGGTATGGTTTGCGGGCCTCCCGGGGGTACTGTGGATTTGGCATATCTTGTCCAAGATTTTGTTTAGGTTGGATAGCTCGTCGCTGTTCTCCTTGAGAGGCAGTTTTTTGTTGTTTTGCCGAGAGCTTTTGAATCCGGCGTTGACTGCCGTGCTCTTTGGACCATTTCCTTTAGTCCGGTGCTGGTCCTTGTTGCGCCGTGGTTTCCCATTTCCATCCCTGACCTTGGATGTACTTGGGTCGCTGGTGCTGCATCTTGCCAGCCAGCTATCCTCTCTTGCGCAAAAGCGGGTCATGAGGCTTGTTAGTGCGACCATTGTTCTTGGCTTTTCCTGGCCGAAGTGTCTGGCGAGCCATTCATCTCGGACGTTATGCTTGAAAGCTGCTAAGGCTTCGGCGTCCAGACAGTCGACTATCTGGTTCTTTTTGGTGAGAAACCTGTTCCAGAATTTGCGGGCTGACTCTCCGGGCTGTTGAGTTATGTGACTTAAATCGTCTGAATCCGGAGGGCGGACATAAGTCCCCTGAAAATTTGCCCGAAATGCGTCCTTGAGCTCTTCCCAACTTCCAATGGTATTTTCTGGGAGGATTTTGAGCCAGTGTTGGGCTGGCCCTTTGAGTTTGAGGGGTAAGTATTTTATGGCGTGGAGGTCATCTACTCTAGCCATATGTATGTGTAGGATGTAATCCTCAATCTAGACTCTGGGGTCTGTTGTTCTGTCATACGCCTCTATATTTACGGGCTTGAATCCCATTGGAAATTCATGATCCAGCACCTCATCGGTGAAACATAGGGGGTGTGCAGCGCCCCTGTGTTTGGGTGTGCCATGATTTTCAAATACTCGACGTGTTGTGTTACCTTCTGGAGCTTGCTTTCTTGGCCCATAGATGGATCTGACCGGTCCATCCTTTTTGCGAGGATCCTTATGTGGATCGCGTGCCGGCTTGTGTGCGGTGCCGCTTGCCGCTCTTTGTTTGTCATGTGGTCGTTTGTCCGACCAGGCGACCTCTTTGTTTTTTGATTTTTAGGGCTCTACGGCCTCCTCGTCAAATTCGGGCAATAGTTTGCGCTTCAGATAGCTCTTGGCTTGGCGACTATCGCCGTATTTGTCTGCGGTCTTGAGTACTTTGCTCCATCTCATTCTGAGTACGTCTTCCGCTGTTTTGAGCTTCCGCTTCTGCTTCTTCAGGCTTCGTGCAGTGGCGACGAGCCTTTTGTGGAGGTTCTTCTGCTCCAACGATGTGTCCGGCGTGAGATCATTCGGACTGTTGTTTTCGTCGGAGATGGGTTGCCTATCCAATTCATCCTGTTCGGATGGTTGCTTGGGGGCATCTTCGTCGTCCACTAGTTCGCCCTGCCCTATGGCTGGGTCTGCATGGGTGATGTCGTTGTCGAGGCGGGACTTTGGGCGGCGCTTGCATCGCTGTTTCGACTGTTTTTCAGGGGAATTTTCCTTCGCAACGTCCCGTTGTTCCTCGTTATCGCTTCCTTTGGGTGTATCCACCATATATATATATCATGAGTTGAGGTGGCTTTCCCGTGCCCTGTGGGCGCTGGTTCTTGGTTGTCTCCGGCATCATCGTCCATACCGTTGATATCTTCGGAGTCGAAATCTAGCATGTCGGTTAAGTCATCGATAGTGGCTACGAAGTGGGTGGTGGGTCAGCTTTGAGTTTCTTCGCCGTCCGCATCCCAACCGTCCTAGCCATAATCCGGCCAAGGCTCTCCTGATAATGAGAGACACTTTAGCGAATTCAGGATGTCGCCAAAAGGCGAGTGCTGAAAGATGTCCGCAACGGTGAACTCCATGATCAGCGCCCAATCGGGTTTGATTGGCAGGAGCGCGGAAGGTTCAGGGTCCGGAGAAGAGTTCGGCACCTTGGAGTCACGAGCTTCAAAGGGACAGGGTCAATATTCGGCTCTATCGCCATAGAGGTAGCATCCCCTGAGGCGGTGTCTAGCCACCCATCCTCGATCGGCGCATTCGGCTCCGAGTTAAGGGTCGGGGCGGACTCTTGTGCGGCCTCCAGGGCACTGTCCGGCGGCAGAGCTGAATCATGCCCATCGTGATAGTGCGGCGTGCTCGGCTGTGGCTCGAATCCGTTGAAGATCAAGTCTCCGTGGATGTCGGTCGTAGAGTTTAAACTTCCAAATCTGACCTGATGGCCAGGGGTGTAGCTTTCGATCTGCTCTAGATGGCCAAGTGAATTGGCCCGCAGTGCGAAGCCGCCGAATACGAAGATCTATCTGGGGAGAAAAGTTTCGCCCTGGACCGCGTCATTGTTGATGATCGAAGGAGCTATCGGGCATATGGGCGACGACACAGAGGAACTCTCAATGAAAGCACCAATGTCGGTGTCAAAACCGGCAGATCTCGGGTAGGGGGTGCCGAACTGTGCGTCTAGGCGGATGGTAACAGGAGACAAGGGACACGATGTTTTTACCTAGGTTCGGGCCCTCTCGATGGAGTTAAAACCCTACGTCCTGCTTGATTAATATTGATGATATGGGTAGTACAAGAGTAGATCTACCACGAGATCAAGGAGGCTAAACTGTAGAAGCTAGCCTATGGTATGATTGTTGTTCGTCCTACGGAATAAAACCCTCCGGTTTATATAGACATCGGAGAGGGCTAGGGTTACACAGAGTCGGTTACAATGGTAGGAGATCTACATATCCGTATTGCCAAGCTTGCCTTCCACGCCAAGGAAAGTCCCATCCGGACACGGGACGAAGTCTTCAATCTTGTATCTTCATAGTCTTGGAGTCCGGACAATGATGATAGTTTGGCTATCCAGACACCCCCTAGTCCAGGACTCCCTCAGTGGCCTTCAGGATACAAAGGTTCCTGAGTTATTCTACCAGTTCTAGTAGCCACTCTAACATCGTAATCATTTTTCTTACTGTTCATTTCATCAAGCACTTCTTTCTGAGCTTTAAGTACTTGTTCTACTTGAGTGGTAACCATAGAAGCATGTTTGCTAACAAGTGTAAGTTCACCTCTAATATCAGCCATATAATCACCCAAGCGTTTAATCATAAAGGTATTCTGTTTTAATTGTCTACCAAAATAAGCATTAAAGTCATCTTGCTTAAACATAAAGTCATCAAACTCATCCAAGCACTGACTAGCAATTTTAGTAGGAGGGACTTCAACTTTATCATATCTATAGAGAGAGTCTACCTTTACTACCTGTGTCAGGATATCGGGCGGTTCTTCATTAAATAAGTAATTGAGATCATATACTTCTTTAACAGGCGGTAAATTAAGACCATGTATTTCTTCAATAGGAGGTAAATTCTTAACATCTTCAGCTTTAATACCTTTTTCTTTCATAGATTTCTTTGCCTCTTGCATATCTTCGGGACTGAGAAATAGAACACATCTCTTCTTCGGAGTTGGTTTAGGAATAGGCTCAGTAATTGGCTTGGGAACTGGCTCAGGAGGTAGCTCGGGAGGTGCCCAATTATTTTAATTAGCCAACATATTATTCAATAGAATTTCAGCATCATCCGGTGTTCTTTCCCTGAAAAGAGAACCAGCACAACTATCCAGGTAATCTCTGGAAGCATCAGTTAGTCCATTATAAAAGATATCAAATATTTCAGGTTTCTTAAGAGGATGATCAGGCAAAGCATTAAGTAACTTGAGAAGCCTCCCCCAAGCTTGTGGGAGACTCTCTTCTTCAATTTGCACAAAATTGTATATTTCCCTCAAAGCAGCTTGTTTCTTATGAGCAAGGAAATATTTAGCAGAGAAGTAATAAATCATATCCTGGGGACTTTGCACACAACCAGGATCAAGAGAATTATACCAAATCTTAGCATCACCATTTAATGAGAACAGAAATATCTTGAGTAAATAAAGGTAGCGCGATCTCTCATTATTAGTAAACAGGGCAGCTATATCATTTAACTTAGTAAGATGTGCCACAACAGTTTCAGATTCATAGCCATAAAAAGGATCAGATTCAACCAAAGTAATTATATCTGGATCAATAGAAAAATCATAATAGTCCTGATCAGGAACACAGATAGGTGAAGTAGCAAAAGCAGGGTCGGGTTTCATTCTACCTCTAAAGGATTCTTTACTCCATTTAATTAGCAACCTCTTAAGTTCACGTCTATCTCGGCAAGCAAAAATAGCTGCAGAAGATTCAGCATCAAAAAGATAACCCTCAGGAATAGCGGGCATAGGTTCATCATCACTAACATCATCGTGTTCAGGTTCAATAATTTCTCTTTCTCTAGACCTAGCAATTTGCTCATCCAGATATTCACCAAGTGGCACAATAGTATCAAGCATAGAAGTAGTTTCATCATAAGTATCATGCATAGCAGAAGTGGCATCATCAATAACATGCGACATATCAGAATCAATAGCAGTACTAGGTTTAGGTGTCGCAAACTTACTCATAACAGAAGGAGAATCTAGTGCAAGGCTAGATGGCAGTTCCTTACCTCCCCTCGTAGTTGAGGGCAAAATAGTAGTTCGATCATCTTTCAAGTTCTTCATAGTGTCCAACAGATATAAATCCCAAGTGACTCAAAGAATAGAGCTATGATCCCCGGCAACAGCGCCAGAAAATAGTCTTGATGACCCACAAGTATAGGGGATTGCAATAGTTTTTGAGGGTAGAGTATTCAACCCAAATTTATTGATTCGACACAAGGGGAATCAAAGAATATTCTCAAGTATTAGCAACTAAGTTGTTAATTCAACCACACCTGGAAACTTAGTATCTGCAGCAAAGCGTTTAGTAGCAAAGTAATATGATAGTGGTGGTAACGGTAACAAAAGTAAAGACAGTAAAAGTAATGTTTTTGGTATTTTGTAGAGATTGTAACAGTAGCAATGGAAAAGTAAATAAGTGTAAACCAGTATATGGAAAACTCGTAGGCACCGGATTAGCGATGGATAATTATGCCGGATGTGGTTCATCATGTAGCAGTCATAACATAGGGTGACACAGAACTAGCTCCAGTTCATCAATGTAATGTAGGCATGTATTCCGTATATAGTCATACGTGCTTATGGAAAAGAACTTGCATGACATCTTTTGTCCTACCCTCCCGTGGCAGCGGGGTCCTATTGGAAACTAAGGGATATTAAGGCCTCCTTTTAATAGAGAACTGGAACAAAGAATTAGCACATAGTGAATACATGAACTCCTCAAACTATGGTCATCACCGGGAGTGGTCCTGATTATTGTCACTTCGGGGTTGCCGGATCATAACACATAATAGGTGACTATAGACTTGCAAGATAGGATCTAGAACACACATATATTCATGAAAACATAATAGGTTCAGATCTGAAATCATGGCACTCGGTCCCTAGTGACAAGCATTAAGCATAGCAAAGTCATAGCAACATCAATCTGAGAACATAATGGATACTAGGGATCAAACCCTAACAAAACTAACTCGATTACATGATAAATCTCATCCAACCCATCACCGTCCAGCAAGCCTACAATGCAATTACTCACGCACGGCGGTGAGCATCATGAAATTGGTGATGGAGGATGGTTGATGATGACGACGGCGACGAATCCCCCTCTCCGGAGCCCCGAACGGACTCCAGATCAGCCCTCCCAAGAGAGATTAGGGCTTGGCGGCGGCTTCGTATCGTAAAACGTGATGATTTCTTCTCTTTGATTTTTTCTCCCCGAAAGCCAATATATGGAGTTGGAGTTGGCGTCGGAGGACCACCAGAGGGCCCACGAGGTAGGGGGGCGCGCCCAGGGGGGGCGCTCCCACCCTCGTGAGCAGGGTGTGGGCCCCCTGGTCTTCATCTTTTGCGAGGATTTTTCTTTATTTTTTCTATGGTGTTCCGTGGAGTTTCAGGATATTCCGAGAATCTTTATTTTCTGCACAAAAAACAACACCATGGCAGTTATGCTGAAAACAGCGTCATTCTGGGTTAGTTCCATTCAAATCATACAAGCTAGAGTCCAAAACAAGGGCAAAAGTGTTTGGAAAAATAGATACGACGGAGACGTATCAGCAGCTCCTTGGAGGTGGAGGACGGGGTGGTTGAACCGGTGGGATGACGAGATCAATGACGGGTCCTCATCCGGTGCGGTGGATGAGGGACGTCTAGCTGTTGCGATGGAAGATGTCGTCGGGGAAGAGGCTCCGGCTGGGTGGCAGACGGAGGAGGGTGTGGAGCTTCGAGGGTTTTCGCAGCCTCGGTGTACAAATGGGGGGCAGAGGGACGGGAGGTGGGAACCATGGCTTAGGGACATGCTTGTCCAAAATGTGGGGTATACGAAAGTAGCCCCATCAATTTGAACTAGGTGGTTCTTTCGGTTTTGGGGTATCACTGAAATTTTGCATGTCGGGATTTCGCAGGAGGTGGGAGTGTTCGCACGCATTGTAATTTTGGGATAACAAGGCGCGGGTTGAGATGGAGGTAATTTTAGGAGCACAAGGAGACAAAAAGATATCTTAAAATTTTGGGATAACAAGGCGCGGGTTGAAATTTTCGGACAAGCCTAACATGTACTGTACCAAATCAATTCGCACTTTCCTCGACGAAAAAACAAAAAGAAATCAATTCACACCACACAAGAGAGTCTAGTCCCATTTACTGTATGAGTTACTACAAATGCCATTCAAAACTTTGAATCCATGTTATGTTCGATTAAAATATTTCGCTACGTGTATAATGCATGAACCTACTACTCAAATAAACATTTTAGTGTATTCCAAATGTATATACTACCGCTTCAATCTGAACTAAATTTGAATTTGTTTCTCTATTTGAATAAGATCTACAATCATGATTGTTGTCAAGTTAAACCATTTGAATTCGTTTCTCTAATTTAATAAGATCTGCAATCATCATTGTTGTCAAGTTAAACCATCATTTGTATATTATCTTCACAACACGCCACATGATTACTGTCGAGTTAGATATGAACTATGTGTACTATATGAACTCGAACTCGAATTTTTCAATTCACTTTATGTTGATTTCAAATCACAGTACATTTATCTAGATCTTCATAATATAAACCATGTCTCGTATGTATAATGTGTTTATCACATAATGTATGGTGCCCCGCCCCCTACGCCTACAAGTATTTAGCTGTGAGTTGCAAACAGCACACATTATCACAAATTCAAATAAAATGTGAGATTGTTCGATATATAGTATGGTCTAGATTGTTCGATATTTAGTTGTGAGCTGCAAACGCCACACATTATCACAAATTCAAATAGAATGTGAGATTGTCCGATATATAGTATGGTTTAGATTGTTCGATATTTAGCTGTGAGTTGCGAACGCCACACATTATCACATTATAGTATAACCTGTCCAAAACCACACCATGCGTATCACTATGATCTCTTATTCAAATATATGAATCCACTTTCATAACGAATTATGATCTTTTTTAGTCTCTTACACCCACGCAATACTCTAACCTTTGTAGCTAGCACTAAATTTCTCTCGTGCATGCACACGCGCTCCTCGCTCACCCCCTCCCTTAGCATTCTATCCATCGTGCACATTCATTTATTTTCTGTAGGTCATTCTCCCACGATCTCCACAATTCCTTCTTTATGACACACACCGATCGATAAAACTCTCTAGCGATGTCTTCCTACCACACGCCACACACACACACACACACGCACTTTCCATCTCCTCCTTTCTCTGTCCATGCCTCATGTCTCTCATATGGTCCCACACATGCGTAAACTCTCGCCCCTATTTTTATCGATCTCACAATCGCACATTCCTCCCCCCATCTAGTAGGCCTCTCGCACTACCTCCTAGCTCCATCCCTCTCTCTCTATCCGTCTCTCTGGGCCTTATTTGCCTCTAACAAATGGATGTACACTGACCGATCTTCCACTATACATATAGCTAGCTCGGTCATTTATAACTCGTTTTCCCCATGTGCCAATCAATCTACCTCATTAGTTATGTCTCTCCCTTCCTCCGACAAACAACAATTGATCTACCATTTAGTTAGGTCTGCTCACCAATCACATATGGCCCCCCTTCATCATCCATGCATGCCTCCTGACACATCTATCATGCACACGCACACACAGAAACACATCCCCTCTCTTCTTGATATTGCAATTGTACCCTCTATTTGTCTAGTAGGCTTCTCCCACCATCTCCGCGAAGCAATTCCACCACCCCTCTAGCACCTCTCTCTCTCTCTCTCCCACAACCTATTTCCCGTCCTTCACTTATGTATGGATGTCGACCGATCTCCCTCAAGACATAGCTAGGTCTCTCTCTCTCAACACATAGATGAGTCGATCTACCTCTCTAGTCAGGTCTCTGCTTCCCCCCTCCCCACTCCCCCCACACACCGATACATCGAGCGCTCTAGTCATGTCTCCCCGCCAGACACCAACTTGCCCTCTCCCCTCTAACGTTCCGGTAGGTCAGTCGCCCTATATCTTTGACGTGCACACACACAATTTTGATGGCTCTCTTCATCGATCTCACACCCACACACTTGATCCTCTCTTCGACTCTATCAATATCTATGACCCCTCCGTCTCTTCTCGTGGATCGCCCCCTCTATATATGATATAGATAGGCCTCTATTTCACACACGTTGCATGTGTCACATATTTGTTTGAGATATCATCGACACATATTCCCACAAATACACTCATGAAATCAACCCCCCTCCCCAATAAAAAAACACTCACGAATGCACACGCCATATCTCTAGGCTTGTATCTCTCTCAGACACACCCACGTAGGTGGGGGACGTGCACAAAGAGAAGAGGTGCACACACAGCCCACGTACTCCCGTCTCTTTCCCAACCACACCCACGCGGGTACATGGTGGAGCTCATTTCTGTATGAAAAGACAACCCACAAGGTAATTTGACACGTGTACTAGTTGTCCACTTGATGGAGGATCGTGTACCACGGGTGAACAAATAAATTGTGACTTGACGCGTTATTTTAAAAAAGATTTTATTCCTCGATGGCGCACGTACAGAATATAAACCAATTATTATGGAGAGAAAAAAGAAAGTTGCTCCACTATACTATACTATATAATATAGGAAGGAAAGGACGCTCAATGCTTGCTTTCTGGGGTCGGTCTCTTATACTCTCTCACACTTGCTGGTGGTGGCCACTCTATCTCTTTCTCACCGCTGGTCCCTGATCCGGCCGGATCCAGTCCGCCGGCAAAAAGGGATGATGTGCAACGTTGCTCCGGTCGCTGGTGTCGATGCAGGAAACCCACTACCGGCGCGTCCCGATCTGCGGTACCCGCTGTTCTCTCTAAGCAAGCTCCCACGTGGTAGTACATTTGCTCCTTGCTCGCTGCTGCAGTATGGGCAGATCATGCCTGCCGCCGCCCTCCTGGTTACATCCCGATGACCCTCAGGTACAACTTCCTCTGGAACCGGGCTTGGTTCACCGCCCATCTTCCCATGTCGCTGCATGTGGATCTTCTCTAGTTATTTGCCTAAAACATACTGTAGCTCCGCCAGCGTACTTTCCATGTTTCATCAACAGTGCCAAAATTATTGCAATCACACTTATTCAATATCCTTGTCAACAGGGATGCTCAGCTCCATTTCAGTGCAACTGCACAAAATTATGGGATGATGCATGCATCCAGCTGCTACATGTATTGGCAGGCATCAACGAGCCGCATGAAATGGCTACCAACATGTGGCCAGGAAATGAAAGCATGCATAGGGACCCAATTGATCATTTTTTCTTTCTTTGTACACCTTCTCACAACTTTGTCTTAAGTTGTGAAGTAAATACTGGGTCTAATATGTGAATCATTGATATGCATTAGCATGCATGTTAGTTTCCTTTTGTATTTGTTGGAAGGTTGATAGCATTGCGAGAAACCATTCTAGGAGCACATAAATTCCCTTCCTCGACATGTGGGACATCCAGCATTCGGGTCCACGTGTCATGCACCAAATTATGAGTGCACAACCGCATGGAATACTACTAATGAGTAGTCACATCTCAAAGCCACACCTTTCCAATAGTAGTAAGCTCGGCACACGAACAACACATCATTTCAGACATCGTAGAATCCTCTCGTAATAATTTTCCAAGAAAAACACCACATCTGAAGATTGGATGGTACTGTTGCAGCAAGGCATATAACCCTTCTCCGAAACATCAAGTATGGCCGTATGGGGATGGTTCCTGAAAATAATATTCCCTCCCTTCCGGTTTATGGGCCTCAAGTGCAAATCTAAACCAATGAATGAACTAGTACTACTAGATAGTGAGTGTTTACTATTGTATCATGCACGTACTAATTGCAATCCATGCATGTGTTAGCAGTACAATTACCACGTATGAATTTGATGGTAAGATTTGTGTAAGTTGGATGTCATATTATTGCTCTAACATGTGGTCAAAGTTAGCCTCCAAAACGCATTTTAGACCCTATATGGATTGAGGGGGTACATGCATTGATAAAGTTTCTCCTAATCCTTGCATGCAATGTTTTTATTGAAGCTTGAAATGTGAACATGTGAATGGGAGGGACTAATACAACCCTTCCAAAAGAACTATAGTACTGATGGTATCGTACTCCCTCCGTTCACCATCTCAGATGCTCAGTACTTCTGCGAACTATGGAAGTAACAAATTTATTCCACCACTCAACATCTATTATGGTTAGGGAGATTTCAAATTGAGTCATATAGACCGGAAAGTAGGCACTTAGGGCATCCACAATGTATGCCTTTTGTTTCCTCTAAGCCCTCTCTCTCCTCTTAGAGGTAGGCATCTATACATTGCATGAACTTCCTCTAACAAAAAGTTGGCTAGCATCGTGTCTAACCTTAGAGGCTGCCTCTAACAATGTAACAATCCAACTGGTCCCACTTGCTAGCCTAGGGAAGAATAAGAAAGTACAAGAGAAATATTACTGATTGGGCAAATGTGGTGCTAATCAATACTTTTTAAATTTCTGCTAGAGCCCACCTTAGAGGATGGTTAGCGTATCTATACTTGTGGTTTTTTCATTTGATAAGAGGCAAACCATGTGGGGCCTACCTTAGAGGCAAGGCTCTATACAATGGAGATGCTCAGTAGTGTACTACTTTTGATGTGTCCTGTCAACTAGCAGAACAAGGAGAAGCTTGCTTAGTACGCCCTCTCCCCCGCCCATGGGTGCGGTGGCTCGCAGAGTTGCGGGACGGGGAGAAGCTTGCTTACTATGCTTACGCCCGCTCCCTCACCCACGCGTGTGGTGGCTCGCAGGACGAGGAGAAATTTTACTACTCCCTCCATTAGACATATACTCCTTGTCCCGACCTTGGTTAGAGATATTATCATATTGTTTGAAATATATGTCTTTTAGTAGATTTCAATATTAACTACTAGTACATACTCCAAATATTGATGTATATAACGTAGTTTAGAGTGTAGATTCACTCATTTTGCTCCATATGTAGTCCATATAGAAATGGACATAGTAGTATTAGTACGCACTCTCCGTCGTCCCTCGCCCACATGGTGGACGTGCAACAATTCATTAAGTGTCAGATAGCCAGAACCATATATTGTACTACCATGATTGCTCGACTTCCCAAAGAGGCGAAGAGGCAACCACAAGGTTACTATTTTTTAGATGCCAAGTGCAAGGTTCATAGGAGAACGAGTAGTAGTACTACTAGTAGTACATACTGTATGGGGAAGAAGGCACCAAGAATGTATGTTTTGCGTGACAGTCTCTTCTTACATGGCGTGCTAGACCTGGTGGACCTCACACTACTTGAATCAGCTTCTTTGCCGTCCGCCATGGCGGACGACGAAGGCACGGATGCCGGACAACAAAGTCCTTTGCCATCAGCCAGTGGACGGCAAACCGTCCGGCTCAGCACGTGCCAGCAAAGGCCTTCTTTGTCGTCTGCTTCGTAGAAATGGACGGCAAAGGATTGTGCCGTCAACCATCAGAGGCTAGCAGACGGCAACGATGATGGATGACAGCGGTGTGAGGTGAGAGCCCTTAGGGGGTTAACGGTGTTGTTTGCCGTCCGCCAGCCGATGGCAAAGAGGCAAAGCTCTTTGTCGTCCGCTGACGGACGACAAAGAGCTTAGCTAGGGCAGCACTGGGATGCTGCCACGTGGCTAGCTATGCCATCGGCCAGCAGATGGCATAGATGGCCTTGTTTGCCCGGCCTATTTGGTCACTTTGTCATCCACTTGCAAACGACAAAATGACCAAATAGGTAGCCAATGTTGCCAGTTTGCACAGGTGACTGCCACATGTCCTCTTTGTCGTCTGCTAGCGGACGACAAAGAGCTTTGACATCCGCTAGCTGACGTTAAAGAGGCTACACATCCCCTGTTTTTATTTAAATCCAATTAATTAGACATGGTTTCAAACACAGATATACATGCATACATATCCAACAACATGTCCAACAACATATTTGATCAAATCCAACAACATAGTTCAACAAAGTCCAACATATCCATATATACATAACCACAAACAAGTTTCCAACAACATATCCATATAGACATACATATCCAAACAAGTTTTCATAAACAACAAGGAAGCACCAGAAGAATAGTACACTCCATGAATCCAAGCCTTCCTCATGTAAAGCAAATTTGCAAATTGGGAAAGATGAAAGTTAGAAGAAGTAGAAGAAGAAGAAGACTAGTTAGAAGAAGAAGACTAGTTAGAAGAAGAAGAAGAAGAAGAAGATTTTTTCTTCTCTTTCTTTTTCTCCTCTCCTCTTCTTAGAGCTAAGCTAGGTAAAAATGCTAAGTGTAGGTCATTTTAGAGCTAAGCTAGGTAAATAGGTCATTTTGGAGCTTAGTAAGGTTATTATGTCATCTGGAGGAAAATAAGCTAAGTCTATATCATTTAGGACGTAACAAAGATTATCATGCCATTTTTGACCTAAGTATGCTAAGTATGTCATAAATGAACTGAATAAGCTAAGTATAGCTCATTTTTTTATATAACTTAGGTAATTATGCCATTTAGAAGGAAAATAAGCTAAATATCCATTTGTAACATTAGAGAAAACTTACCCTCATCACAACAAATATGATGAAGATCGCAACTAAGGTAACAATTGATCCAACGACATAATGATACCAAGCCTCATTATCAATGGCATATTTTCTAATCTTCTTAAGCTTCAGGCGCATTGCATCCATCTTCAAGAGCATTGCATTCATCTTCATCTTGTGATCATCGATGACATCGGCAACATACAACTCCTATGACATCTTCTCTTCTTCAATTCTTTTAATTTTTTCTTTCAAATACTCATTTTCTTTTTCAACTAAATTTATCTTCTCGACAAGAGGGTCGGTTTCAAATTCCGGTTCACATACCTCCTAGATTAAAATATCTCTATGTCAACTTGATGGCCATAATTGTCATAAATGCAAAATGCAACAAATAGTTATGAAAGTGAATTTACCACATCCGAATCATAAAGCAGGCGAGGGCCGACGGGGATAGAAATCAAGACCATGGCACTATGTATAAGAAACAGGCATACAAAGTAAGAAAATTATACATACCAACTATATAAATCATACAAAGTACAACATAAAAATTTGAATACCTAAGAATCACTATCGGTAATGACGTGCGCATCATCATCATTAATAAATGCATCATCATCATCACTATTGGTAATGACGTGCTCATCATCATCATTAATAAATGCATCATCATGTGGAAGGCCACCTTTACGTAATCGTTCAAGCATTGACATGTCATCTGTAGCAGTAACTTCTTCTTCTTCCGGCTCTTCTTGTTCCGGTTCAGGGTCGGATTCGCTATCGTTGTCTACTTCAATGTTCTGGGGTGGAGTAGAGCGTTTCTTGAAATGTTTTTTGCAAGACGTGTTTCTTGGAAGAATTCTCCTTCGTCATATGTGTCTTGGTTAATGTGACGTTCATAATCCTCTTCATTGGGGGGAGGTGGTCTAACACGTGGTGGCACTTCATAAACGACATCCCAACCACTGAGATTTGGATCAGTTTGAGAGGCCCACAGTAGATAGAAAACTTGCGTTATCAGTTGACCCATAATATAGACATCGGGAACATCCAAATGGGTGCTTTGTTTGATTTCGACTAGCCCTATATGTTCATGAGTCCTTCTAGTCTCCCTGGGCTGGAACCAATAACATCTGAAGAGTACGACGTTTGGTGGGTTATCACCATAGAATTGAAGTTCATAAATTGCTTCAACTCTTCCATAATACTCGACACCTCCTTCGCCGATAGCAGAGACACAACAATTTGTAGACTTTCGGTCGGCCATAGATAGGGTCTAATGGAAAATACCTTTTTTTGAACCAAGAGATGAAACCAGCATATTTGCCTCCTTGCCTTGCCAGAAGCTCATACTCTTCGACGAAATCCTTTTGAATCACCGCTCCATACGAGAATATGGCGATGTATCGACTGCATCAAATATCCAGGAATAAGAGCAGTTGAAAGAAATTAGAAGTTGCGAAACAATGTAATGAGATCTTACTCGATGTACAGCCGCACTTCTGTTAGGTTGTTAAAGAGATACAGCGAAATGGTCCGCCATTCTTCAACATCCAACGATACTGGTTTCCAAGCACTGGATGGTGCGAGATTCCCTTTGAATAGGCTGAGGTTGGATTGACCCATTGTAGGCTTGTTAGCATTGTACCGAGGCTTCGGATTATGCAAATGACGATTTTTGGCTTCGTATTGTGCTGTCATGAAGTTTGACGCCTCCTCAGTGATGAATGCCTCGGCCATCGATGCTTCTATTCTACGTTTATTTTTACATTTTGCTCGAAGCGTCTTCTGCATCCTCTCAGTTGAGTAGCACCAACGATTTTGCATGCCCCCCCAAGTGTTGCATTGGATTAAAGAAGCTTGGCGGAAAGATCATCTCTAACTTGCAGATCAACTCCGGCGCCAACTGTTCCATTTCTTCTAGGAGGCCAGGAGATAGTTCTTTCGCACAAAGAACACGGAAGAAATAGCTCAGCTCTGCCAGTACTAGCCATTCATCCTCAGGGATGAAGCCACGCAACATCACCGACATTATCCGCTCTATCCATATGTGCCAATCATGACTTTTTAGACCAAATATTTTCAATTTATCAAGACTTGGTCCCCTCTTTGGATTTGCTGCATACCCATCAAGGAACATCAACTGCATTTTCACCCACAAAATAATTTCCTTCATAGCTGGCCTTCCAAGATTGAACCATGCCTTTGGCTTCTCCCAGTTCCGCTTTCCTTTCGGTTCTTGCATGTTTCGTAACAGTCTATCACAGAGCTCCTCTAGATCGTCTCTAGCCTTAGTATTATCCTTTGATTTCCCCTCTATGCCGAATAATGTACCAAAAATGGCTTCGACGATTTTCTTTTTGGTGTGCATCACATCGATGTTGTGTGGGAAAAGGAGGTCTTTGAAGTAAGGCAGATCCCAGAAGCATGTCTTGTGAGTCCATGCGTGTTCCTTATTATACCCCTTGAAATACCCTGGACGCTCTGGATCTGGCTCGAGAGCGTTTATCTAATCTAGGGTCTGTTGGCCTATCAACGCAGGTGATGCAGAGTGTTTGACAACTCTACATTTCATGAAGTTCTTCTTGTCTTTCCTAAACTTATGGCGTGGATCTAGAAACTGTCTATGCAAGTCGAAGCAACTATACTTGCGCCCCACCGTCAGGCAACAAAACTCAAGAGCTCCCTTGCATGTGGGGCACGGGAACCTTCCATGCACACACCAACCAACGAATAGCGCATACCCTGGCAAGTCATGCATCGAGTACATGTACCAGGCACGCATTATGAAGTTCTCTTTGCTAAAGGCATCGTATGTCTTGAACTCATTATCACGAGCTTCTTGCAATTCGTCCTTAAGCGGATGCATGTACAGATTCATATTCTTCCCCGGATAGTTGGGCCCTGGAATTATCAACGTCCGGAAAATGTTCTTTCTTTGCATAATCTGCCCAGGGGGGGAGGGGAGATTGAGTGGAATGACAAACACGGGCCAATAGCTGTATGGGGCTGCCATCTTACCAAACACACTGAACACATCTGTGTTGACGGCGACTCGAGGATGCCTTGGATTTGCCGTTTTTTCCTTATGTAATGCATCGAAGTGCTTCCACGCTTCACCATCCGATGTGTGCACCATCATCACATTCCCATCTGCATCTAGTCCGGTTCTTTTGCCCGTTTTGTGCCATGTCATCTATCTGGCCATCTCTTCGACCATGAAAAGACGTTGAAGTCTTGGTACAATTGGCATATACCAAAGAACATTAATGGGTATTTTGGTCTGTGTCTTCTCACCCATACCATTTTCTTCCACAACATACCTGGAAGAATTGCAAATGGGACAATAGTTCAAGTCCTCATACTAAAGCCTAAATAAGACACATCCTTTCTCACAGGCATATATCTTCTCATATGGCATCTTAAGAGCATGGAGGATTTTGTATGACTGGTACAGGTTTGGAGGTAGCACATGGCCTTTGGGTAGAAATCGTCCGAAAACGGTCATCATCGCGTCGTAGCATTCTCTGCTCAAGTTGAATTGAGCCTTCAAAGCCATTATTTATGAGATGGCATCCATCTGACAAAGCTCAGTGTGCTCGTGGAGAGGAAGTTTTGAGGACTCCAACATTTCAGTGAAGGCCTTTGCAGATTCCTCCATCTCCTCGTCCGAGTCCCGAGCATCGTCAAAGTCTTGCACCATGCCTGCGGTCCCGGTACCATGCTCATCGGTGCAACGACAAACCACCTTGGCTCTGGCACATTGGGCAGACTCACCATGTAATGTCCAGACCGTGTAACCAGGCGTAAAACCAAACTTCTGCAGGTGTTTACTCATTTCAAGCTCATCCCTCTGATTATAGTTGTCGCACCGGACACAGGGGCACTAGCTAAATTTCTGGCCATTTGCAAATGCGGCTCTAACAAACCCCTTAGTTTTTGTTAACCATTCCTCGGTCCAAACATACTGACTAGTGTAACCGGTGTACATCCACGCACGATCACTCATATTGACTTCCTACTGGACGCAGAATAAATATATACATAATTAGGCAAACCATATCCATCAGTTAATGGAGTTTATTAGTTTTATTACGTCCATGCAACCTACACGCTAATAAGTAAGGATATGTCCTAATCCCACCCGAGTATGTGTAGATCGGGTTCGTTTTCCCATGCTCTGCTCCGGATCCGACGCAAAATTTTGGCAGCACCTCCCCGCTGTTCTCCTAATACACGTCTCGGCAATAAGCAGAGAGGATGTGTACCCGGAGAACAACAGGGAGGCACTGACGAAATTCTGCATTGGATATGGAGCTGAGCATATGGGAAAACAAACCCAATCTACACATACTCAGGCTGTCCATGGATAACGTTGGACAATTCAAAAGAATCATGATTATAAATATGCAAATGCATGCATATTTATAGATATAACCCTTTCGAACGGGAGACACATAGTGGTTACGCATACTGATGATTGACACCTATAGCTAGAAAGTTTCATCGGCACGAAGACCGGAACAGAGCAAATGAAGGGGGGGAGGAGGAGATGTCATTTGTGCTCACCAACGAACGCAGGGGCGGAGCTCGTCGAACACTAGACCCTCGCAATGACAAAATAACTGCATATTTAAATCGAAAGATGAGTAACATAGCAAGTATTCGACACCGACGGCCACATGTACCTCGCACTGACGATACTTGCTATTTACGGTACCATCGACACCGAGGAACCCTTTAACCCGCTCGTCCCCAGGTAAACTAAATAGCAACTACCATCGGTGCAAGGTCCATGAGGCGGTCGGCGTTGAACACTAGATCCACATCCCACAAGTGAAGCCGGCGCCCGGCGTCCCGCAACAATAGTTCTGGTGGCCAATGATGGTCGAACACCTTGGCAAATTTGTCTGGCAGCCTCTGCGATGAGGATTAAAGCCAAGTTTTGAAATTTTCAAACAACCAAACCGACTTGAGTTAGTTTGGGTGTTTCAAGTTTCAACACTTAGCTTTCAATCGTCATCTCTGAGGCTGCCAGACAAATTTGCAATGGTGTTCGACCGCCATCGACACTGAGAACTGTTGTTGCTGGACACAGGACCCCTGTGTCACTTGTGGGACGTCGATGTAGTATTCGACACCGACGGCCACATGTACCTCGCACTGACGATACTTACTATTTAGGGTACCATCGACACCGAGGAACCCCCTAATTAACCCCCTAATTCGCAATGGTGTTTGACTGCCATCGACGCCGAGAACATTCGACGCATGGTCGACGGGTCAGCACTCGGACCGGGGGTTCTCGGCATGTGCATTGGGACCGGCAGGACCCACTGGCTCCACCACCTATCCCCTCGGCAACCCTCTTCCTTTTTCCCTTTTTCCTCTTCTTCTACTTATTTTTCTTTTTTCAATTATTTTCTTCTTCTAACTATCTAAACCTAAATCTGGCAGTAACCTAATCCTACCACTAAAACCTAAACCTAAAGACAAAAAACAGTCAAAAAATTACCTTGGGCGGCGGGGTCGGGGCGCCGGGGCGGCAAGCCTTGGGCGGCTCGGCGGTGGTGGAGGAGGCGGCGGGGCGGGGCGGCGAGCCGGGCGCCGCAGCGGGGGTGGTGCGGGGCCGGGCGGCGAGCCAGGCGCTGCGGCGGGGGTGGTGCAGGGCATGACGGTGAGCCGGGTGCCGCGGCAGGGGTGGTGGAGGGCGGGGGCGGCGAGGCCAGCCGGGCCGGGGCGATGAGGCGGGGCGGCGGGCCGTGGCGGCATGCCAGTGGGGCGGTGGGGCGATGGGACGGGGCGGCGGGGCGGAGTGGCGGTCGAGGGCGGCGGCGCGGGTGGTGAAGAGGAGATCGAGAGAGAGAGGGGAGGGGCCGCGGGCGCGGCCCCGTTTCTATAGTAGGTCAGTTCTTTGCTGTCTGCTAGCAGACGGCAAAGAACATACCTAGTGGGGTGGGGCCTGGGGTATTGGACGACCTAACGCCCGTTCTCTTTGCCATCTTCTGGCTGACGGCAATGAAGTTTTGCCGTCAGCCAACAGACGGCAAAGAAAACGGCCGTTAGGTTGTCCCTGTATGTCCGCCACCCACGCTCTTTGCCGTCCGCTAGCGGAGGGCAAAGCTTCTTTGTCGTCGGCTGGCCGACGACAAAGATTTGCTGATGGCAAAGCCCTCCATTGCCATCCGCTGCCTCTTCACCATCCATTTTTTGGTGGCTGATGGCAAAGCCTCTCTTTGCCGTACGCCAGCTGACGGCAACGAGTTGGCAGACCGCAAATTAGCAAATTTCAGTAGTGTCACTATTGCAATGTGAGTATCATAGATGGCACGATTCAGAGTGGTGGGAACTGGGAATAATACACGTAGCTGCTTAGTCTTAGACCCCATGAAGAAGTCTCATCAAAAGGAATAGCCATCCTCTACATGTGCTCCTATGTAAAATGAGTAAATGAGACAAAAAGAGAAAGAGACAAAGTAAAAACAAATCACCATCCTTAGAGCCATCCCTATTGTATTAGCAAATGATATATCTCGTCGTGATTGATATGGCTATACTATTAACCATGCTGCAGAGGTAGTAGCGGATTTTTATTTATTTGCGGAGGTATCAACGGATGGATATTCAACAAGGAGTGAAATTATGGCTGCTTCCTCGGTCCAACATAGTGAAAGTTGGGCCTGATGATTTGATGGATCATTACTCATTACTGCCTATACTCTTTGCCTATATAATAACCGCGTGGTAGAGTAGTTGGCCTACTAGAGACATGCTCGAAATGACAGCGTGGTAGAGTAGTTTCCCACATAATAACCGCATGGTAAAGAAAGGACTATACTTTTGATAACCATGCTCGAAGAGAAGAGGTGCACACACCCACGCAAATAGCACTCTTCGCGTCTTCCCCAACCACACACGGGACACGGTGGAGCTCATTTCTGTATGATGATGCAGCCCATGTGATAATTTGACGCGTCTAGTAGTAGTTACTCACTTAATGGAGGGTCGGGAACCACACATGAACGATGTTGCATTATTTATAAATAAAGTTTTTTTTTCTTCAGTGGCACGTCAGCAATATAAATAGGTGCATATGGAAAGAAAAAGAAACCGCTCCACTATATACATAGCCAGGAGCCTACACGGTTGCTTGCTGGGGTTGCTCTCTTCACACACTCTCGCATGTGGCCACATCTCTAGTCACACATCCGGCAAGATCACGTCCACTGGGGGGAGGGTGGATGCTTTGTATAGATGCGGTCACCGGAGCCGACGACGAAAACCCATTGTCGGTGCGTCCCGATTAGGGGTCCCTACCATTCTCTCTCACAAAGCCGGTGTGGTTGCCTTCGTCCCTTGCTCACTGCCACTACATGGGCAGTTGCCGCCTCCCGCCGGCTGCCCTCCTCTAGCTACATCTCGACATCCCTCAGGTACAACTGCCTTTACCACTACTAGGAAAAGGGCTATAGATGAAATGGCCACTAATGGCGCACCAGACATGTGGTGCGCCACTACTATATAGCAGTGGCGCACCATGTGCTGGTGCACCATTAGTGTGAAAGACACTAAGGGCGCACCAGACACATTGTGCCCCACTAGTAACAATTTGTTTTTTCCAAACATACTAATGGCGCACTAGGGCACAGTGGGCCATTACTAGTTCTAACTAGTAATGGCGCACCAGCCACATAGTGCGCCACTACTATATATTTTTATTCTTTTATTTGCAAAACTACTAATGGCGCACCACGGAAGAGTGCGCCATTACTAATTTAAACTAGTAATGGCGCACTGTGCCCCGGTGCGCCATTAGTATTTTTTTTGCAAAACTACTAATGGTGCACCACCAACAGGTGCGCCATTAGTAACCAGGGTTACTAATGGCGCATTTGTAGGTGGTGCGCCATTAGTAACCTGGGACCAGCTAGATATTTTGGACAGCCACACCTACCCACTCACTTTCCCCACTTCATTCTCTCCACCTCCTCTTCCAACCTTGTCTCGGCTGCCTCCTCCTCCTCACCTCATTTGCACCATAGATTCACCCAAATTAAGTGGTTAAATTACCTTTTTTGATAGGTAAGTAAGGGGGAAGCTATCTTTATGTTGTTCTCCCTCCAACAACGTGCACATGCACTTTTTATGGCCTAGCTAGATCTATGTATGTTCTTGGTGTTGCATATGTTTGTGGTGTTGCATATGTTTGTGGTGTTGCATATATGTTTGTGTTTGCAGGTACCTGTATTTGAAATGTGATAGTTTCCAATATTTTGCCGGAATGTTGATTCATTTCCGTTTCGGCGAGAATTTTGGCACTATGCATTGTTTTTGGTCCTATTTTTAGGGAAAGTCATGCCAAATTTTTTCTTGGTTGTAAAATATCGTTTTGCTCTACCCCGCAAGCGACCATAGTCCGCACGATGACCGAAGGCATCATGAATAGGTTTTTGAGCTCCGCAAAGGCCGAGATGCTTCAAAAGAACGAGACGGAGATAAGTGTCCGTGTCGAAGATGCAAGCTGAAGAGCCTTATTGCGGACCCGGATTCCGGGCAGGTGTGGGACCACCTGCTCTTGCGTGGTTTCATGGATGGCTATCGGTGGCAAGGTGATGAAGATGACTATGAAGTCGTCCATGGGGGCCGGGCAAGAAATGAGGAAGGGCAGCAAGACAACCACCGCGGCTCGGTCGGGCGAGAAGACGAAGAATCTCCAGGACATGATCACGACGGTGATGCTATACACAGTCATCATGTAGAAGATGTAGGACATGATGATGAGGAAGATGCCGGAGCAGACGAAGGGCATGATCATGATGATGAAGATGACGGCGGAGCAGATGACGATGGACCATCGATGGGCTGGGTGCAGGACCCTCATATTCAAGAGCTGCTTCTCAAGCAGATGGATAACACAAGAGTTGTCGCCCGAGAGAAAGCCAAGCTGGATCAACTGGAGATAGACGCGGTTACTCCATTGTATGAAGGATGCAGGCCCGAGGATACCTGCCTGAAAGTAACGCTCATGGCTCTAGAGATGAAGGTAAAACACAGAATGACCGATGCATGCTTCGACGAGAACATGTCATTCTGGCATGAACGTCTTCCCAAGGGGAACAAGTGCCCGACCAGTTTAGAGGAGGCGAGGAAAATCGTGTGTCCTCTAGATTTACCGCACGTGAAATACCATGTGTGCATGAATAATTGCATCATTTATCGGGACGAGCACGCGGAGTCTACCATATGTCCGGTGTGCGGCATCACTCGATACACTACACTGCTGCACTACACCTTCGTTCAGCTGTTTTCGCTGAGTATGGAGATGCGGATCATTAGAGACAAGACCCCGGACATTGGGATAGTCGACCCCTTCTACATGCGTGCCAAGATCTTGGGCAGCGCTGGGGACCGGCAAGTTGCGAGTTCACACCTCGAAGGCGTCATTCTGGCAAACCCAGATAAGGATAACTTCCTCGTGCCTTACTTTCCCGAGTAAGTCATCCCCTAACCGCCCCGTAACATATGATTTCTTAGATTTCGATTGTTCTTTTTTTTTCTAACATTCCGTGTTCTGTGCAGTGACACACATTGCACACTCATCCTCTTAAGCCCGAAATATTCCATGGCCACGTATTTCGACCCGGACCGTGACTCCAAGATAGACTACACAAATATCAAGAAAGTTCTTGATGATGCTCTCCCCGGCTACGCCACATCTGGAGGCACCTTTAAGAGGCCAGTTTGTAGGTATGGCAGGCACGTGTTCACCCACAATACGACGTTCCCCTGCATCAAGCAGCTGCCTAGCGGTCAGAAGGATGCCTACTACGCCCTCCATCTCATGCGGGCGATCGTATGGGACCATAATCACCTTCTGCTACCAAATAATCTCAAAGATTGGGCCGCAAGCTTGGCGGCAATCCAGGACGCGGACCTCCGACAAGAATTCTTTCGCAGCCAGCCGGAGTTTGCAGAAATCATCCATCAAGATGTCCTTCATACCTCGGGGCAGTTCTACCTCAGATATCAACCGTCCAACAGTGAGATAGACACAACACTACAAATGGAGGTTGACAACGACCGCGACTTCATGACCATCACGAAAGACGGCAGCTTCATCCACGCTCCAGTCCCATGAGTCGAGTCGAAAGTAGTGATGCTATTTGTAGTTCTGAAACATCGATTAGCTCATGTTGTAATTAAATTTTAATGAACTTGTATGTCTCTTTGGTTTGGACAGTCGTTCAACTTAGATGTAATCAATGCTATTTATTAGTAGGACCATGAATCGTGCTATTAATGTCTTATTTTTCTCTTCCGATCCTTTTGTTGCATATTTATATATTGCTTATGTATTGTCTGTTGTTTGGCTTGTGCATAGAGATGCCTTCGTATGTCGTGTACAAGGGTAAGGTTCCCGGAGTCTACGACGACTGGGAGGAGTGTCGGAGACAGGTTCACCGTTTCAGCGGTAACAGTTACAAAGGGTACACCACTAGGGCGGAGGCGGAATCTAGATACACGCACTATCTAGCGGGAGAGAGGAGGGAGCGTTGGAGGAACCGGATGAAGACCAGTTTCATCACGATGATGCTCATCATGATGACTGCAACTCTCTTCTATGTGATGGTAGTTTAGATGATCGATATTGACTTGTAATGTGAAGACAAACTCGCTACTCGCGGTCTCGAGACTTGTAATGTTCTATCTTTGTTCGGTCTTTTGAATTCGGAGACTAATATGATGAATTGTATTCGGAGACTAATCTTCTATTGTATTCGATGAATCTGCTGTTGCTGTGTGGTGATGTCTATATTCTGTCCAATAATATATTTTGTAACCTGTGCAAAAATCAAAAAAGAAAAAAAATAATCCCTAATATTCATACTAATGGCGCACCACTCAGCACTCTAATGGCGCATTGTAGAAAGGATACTAATGGCGCATCACCCCAAAGTGCGCCATTAGTATGCCAAAGCACATGGGTAAATATGCCCCCCTGGGAGGCATACTAATGGCGCATGTTGGGCAATACTAATGGCGCACTGCATGGTGAGCCATTAGTATACCAGATACTAATGGCGCACCAATGGTGCGCCATTAGTATTTAATACTAGTGGCGTGGTGCTAGTGGCGCACCAGTAGTGCGCCATTAGTAGGCAAAACTGGTGCGCCACTAGAAGGCCTTTTCCTAGTAGTGTACAGCCGGCTTGCACCACTCCCCCAACTGCCCAAATCGCTCCATGTGGATATTTCTCTACTTGTTTGCCCCGCACGTACCTCTACTGGCTTATACTATATTTGTGATGAGTTTATGTTTCATCAATTAGTCCCACTAGTCTTATTCTAATTACACTTCTTCAATTTCTTTGCCACAGGGATGCTCAGCTCGATTTTAGTGAAACTGCACAAAATGATCCGATGGTCAAAGGGTTGCAAACTTTGTTTCTTCGGAAGGTTCAACGTCACCAGCAAATTAAAGCATGGTTAGAGTTTAGGGTTCAAGTCCTAGGGACTGCATGGATCGTTGTTTTCTTTAGTTGTCTCTGTTCCAAAATAAGTGTCAACTTGTACTAAAGTTGGCATAAACTTGAGACACTTATTTTGGAACAGAGGAAGCAAATATTGGCTATGATCTATGAATCATTGAGATGCAATAGCATGCATATTAGTCTCCTTTGTATTTGATGGAATGTTGCAATGGGGCAACCTTGGACGAAGATACATGAAACAGAAGCTAAAAGCTTCATAGCATTGTACAATTTTATCTGTTGCGAAATTACAGTACTGTGTACTAAAGAGTTAGGTGTCCAAAAAATATAGTGATAGTGTGAGGTGGGCCATGTAATCATTGAGCTATCGTGTTTTCGCTGATTTCGCACTACTCCGCTGTAAGAGTGGAGAAAATTGTAAAGAGTGGAGACGCTCTACCTCCTTTCGCTGAAATGTGGGACATCCAGCATCCGGTGCATGTGTCATGCACCAAAGTAAAGTGTACAGTACAACTAAGACTTAGCACGGTCGTACCACCACAGTAATAATGACCAATGAGCCGTCAAATCACATAGACCGGGCAGTAAGTTGGATAGACGAACCAACCATCACTCTTCGTTGAATCTGCTTCTCCCTTCAACACATGCTCTAGTGAGAGTCGTGTCTACTCTGCCCGAGCATGAATGCGACACCGATTCTGTGGAGCGGCGTTGACCGTTTCGAGTGGGAAGCGCACGCGGGCGATGGAGGGGCTTTGGGTGGTCCAGGATAGTCAGGTGTGGTCATGGCAGCTGTCCCGACTGGACGCCCGGAGACGAGAGGATGCACCGAATCTCGCGGCTAAATCATACTGGTACTACACACCATCTCTCTATAGGAGTAGGTCGATGTGTCGCTTTCTCTAACACACACACGCGTTGTTAAAACACACACACACACACACAAACACACACAGTTTCATTGGAATATCGTGGGAGTGGGAAGCCACGGGAAGTGGGATAAATAGAGTACGTATAAGAAGAGAAGAGGTACACGCATGCCTGTCGGAGACATAGTCGCTGCCTCGCACTATAGCCCAGCCGACCACAACACGAGTAATTTTGTAAACTACAAGATGGAGTACTACATTTCTCCACTCATCATCTGCCTTGGTTGATGAGATTTCAAATTTATGCTCTATAAACCAGAAAGTAGTGAGTAGTTAAAATTTTTGGTCAAACTTTGACAAGAAAAATATATGATGTGGGGTAAAAACCTGGACTGAGGTAGTACTCCCTCCGGCTAGGTGTTAACTCATCTTACGAAAATCAGATATTCCCAAAATGTTTAGGCGTCGTCCATTAACTTTGCATCTCAATCCCCTCCTGGCCTCGTTGCTAGCGAGCGTTACTTAATCTGCCTTGTTATCTCCCCTGGAAACCTAATGCACGCAGCGCAACTATGAGTTGATTAGTCAAGGAATCAAAGCCGGCTTGCATGCGAGTTAATACGTGGCCCTGCATGGTAGCTAAAATAGCATCTCTTGATTGCTGTAACCCTCTAGTACATACAGTGGCACACTGACTTAGGCCGAATACAACTACCCAAAATATTGAAAATTGGAGGATGGTGCAGCCCACCTTTCCGATATTTTGACCATATGTGGTTCAATTGTTGCTTCAGAGGGTTGTGTACCGCACATGAACGATAGTAAGTGCGACCAGGAGGCGTGGAGTGTCAATTGCGAGTTGACTCCTTCTAGTGTTAAATTTTCTTCACGTATTAGCTTTGCCCTAGTATTTTTCTTCACTAGTATGTTGAATAAAGGGTTCCGTTTCGTGCACAATTTAAGACGATTTTTATGGAGAGAGAAAGAAAACCACTCCAACTATATACGCTGCAGCCTCAACACTTGTTTTCTAGGGTTTGCTCTCTTCACACTCTCTCTCCACTATATATATACATGCTGGAGCCTCAGCGCTTATAGTTGCTCTCACACTCTCTGACCCTATCTAGATCTGAACAAGACTACGTTGGCCTCTCGCTCGCCGAGGAAGGTAAGGAGGCTTAACGCTGTCGCCATCGGCGAGGGAGGGAATCCACTACCAGCGCCGCTGTTCTCTTTCACCCAGCGGTGGCACGGGAGGGTGATGACCCACAAGTATAGGGGATCGCAACAGCTTTCGAGGGTAGAGTATTCAACCCAAATTTATTGATTCGACACAAGGGGAGCCAAAGAATATTCTTGAGTATTAGCAATTGAGTTGTCAATTCAACCACACCTGGATAACTTAGTATCTGCAACAAAGTATTTAGTAGCAAAAGTGGTATGATAATAAAGGTAACGGTAGCAAAAGTAAAGATAAATGATTTTGGGTTTTTGTAGTAGTAGTAACAGTAGCAACGGAAAAGTAAAATAAGCGAAGAACAATATGTGAAAAGCTCGTAGGCAATGGATCAGTGATGGATAATTATGCCAGATGCGATTCCTCATGCAATAGTTATAACATAGGGTGATATAGAACTAGCTCCAATTCATCAATGTAATGTAGGCATGCATTCCGTAAATAGTCGTACGTGTTTATGGAAAAGAACTTGTATGACGTCTTTTGTCCTACCCTCCCATTGCAGTGGGGTCCTAACAGAAACTAAGGGATATTAAGGCCTCCTTTTAATAGAGAACCGGACCAAAGCGTTAACACATAGTGAATACATGAACTCCTCAAACTACGGTAGTCACCGAGAAGTAGATTATTGTCACTTTGGGGTTGTCGGATCATGACACATAATAGGTGACTATAGACTTGCAAGATAGGATCAAGAACACACATATATTCATGAAAACATAATAGGTTCAGATCTGAAATCATGGCACTCGGGCCCTAGTGACAAGCATTAAGCACAGCAAAGTCATAGCAACATCAATCTCAGAACATAGTGGATACTAAGGATCAAACCCTAACAAAACTAACTTGATTACATGGTAAATCTCATCCAACCCATCACCGTCCAGCAAGCCTACGATGGAATTACTCACGCACAGCGGTGGGCATCATGAAATTGGTGATCAAGGATGGTTGGTGATGCCAACGGCGATGAATCCCCCTCTCCGGAGCCCCGAATTGACTCCAGATCAGCCCTCTCGAGAGAGATTAGGGCTTGGCGGCGGCTCCGTGTCGTGAAACGCGATGAAACTTTCTCCTTGATTTGTTTCTCCCCGAGACGGAATATATGGAGTTGGAGTGGAGCTTGGAGGGTGTCCAGGGGGCCCACGAGATAGGGGGTCGCGCCCTAGGGGGGCGCCCCCTGTCTCGTGGATAGGCCGTGGGCCCCCTGGCACTATTTCTTTCGCCAAAAATTCTTATTAAATCTGAAAAGTGCCTCTGTGGATTTCTAGGACATTCCGAGAACTTTTCTTTTCTACATGTAAAACAACATCATGGCAATTCTGCTGAAAACAGTGTCAGTACGGGTCAGTTTCATTCAAATCATGCAAGTTACAGTCCAAAACAAGGGCAAAAGTGTTTGGAAAAGTAGATACGTAGGAGACGTACCAACTCCCCCAAGCTTAAACCTTTGCTTGTCCTCAAGCAATTCAGTTGATAAACTGAAATTGATAAAGAAAAACTTTTACAAACTCTGTTTGCTCTTGTTGTTGTAACATGAAAAGCTAGCATTCAAGTTTCAGCAAATATCATGAACTAACCATACTAACAATAACACATAGGTCTCACAATTACTCATATCAATAGCATAATCAGCTAGCGAGCCATAATAATAAAACTCAGATGACAACACTTTCTCGAAATAATCATAGCATGATATAACAAAATGGTATCTCGCTAGCCCTTTCTGAGACCACAAAACATAAATGCAGAGCACCTTTAAAGATAAAGGACTGACTAAACATTGTAATTCATGGTAAAAGAGATCCAGTCAAGTCATACCCAATATAAACCAATAATAATGAATGCAAATGACAGTGTGCTCTCCAGCGGGTGCTTTTTAATAAGAAGGGTGATGACTCAACATAAAAGTAAATGATAGGCCCTTCGCAGAGGGAAGCAGGGATTTGTAGAGGTGCCAGAGCTCGATTTTAAAATAGATATTGAATAACATTTTGAGCGGCATACTTTCGCTGTCAATGCAACAACTAAGAGATGGATGTATCTTCCATACTACATGCATTATAGGCAGTTCCCAAACAGAATGGTAAAGGTTTATACTCCCCCAACCACCAACAAGCATCAATCCATGGCTTGCTCGAAACAACGAGTGCCTCCAACATACAACAGCCCTGGGGGAGTTTTGTTTAATTATTTTGATTTGCTTTGACCTTTTGGATCATGGGACTGGGCATCCCTGTTACCGGCCCTTTCTCCTGAATGAGGAGCGGAGTCCACTCCTCTTGAGAATAACCCACCTAGATGGAAGATATAGGCAGCCCTAGTTGAAACATGAGCTGCTCGAGCATACAAAACAGAATTTCATTTGAAGATTTGGAGTTTGGCACATACAAATTTACTTGGAACGACAGGTAAATACCGCATATAGGAAGGTATAGTGGACTCAGATGGAACAATTTTGGGGTTTAAGGAGTTTGGATGCACAAGCAGTATTCCCGCTTAGTACAGGTGAAGGCTAGCAAAAGACTGGGAAGCGACCAACTGAGAGAGCGACAACAGTCGTAAACATGCATTAAAATTAATTTACACCGAGTACAAGCATGAGTAGGATATAATCTACCATGAACCTAAATATCATGAAGGCTATGTTGATTTGATTCAACTACATGCGTGAACATGTGCCAAGTCGAGTCACTTAATACATTCAAAGGAGGATACCATCCCATCACACCACATCATAATCATTCTAATAGCATGTTGGCACGCAAGGTAAACTATTATAACTCATAGCTAATCAAGCATGGCACAAGTAACTATAATATCTAAATGTCATTGCAAATATGTTTACTTCATAATAGCTGACTTAGGAACGATGAATCATCATATTTACAAAAACAAGAGAGGTCGAGTTCATACCAGCTTTTCTCATCCCAATAAGTCCATCATATATCGTCATTATTGCCTTTCACTTGCACGACCGAATGATGTGTATAATAATAAGAGTGCACGTGCATTGGACTAAGCTGGAAACTGCAAGCATTCAACTCAAGAGAGAAGACAAGTAATATGGGCTCTAAGTTAAATAAACAATCATGCATATAAGAGCCACTAAGCATTTTCAATATGGTCTTCTCGACCCCCAAAAGAAAGAAAAGAAAATAAAACTATTTACACGGGAAAGCTCCCAACAAGTAAAAGAAGAACAAGAAATCTTTTTGGGTTTTCATTTTAATTTCTACTACAAGCATGGAAATTAAACTAACTAATTTTTTGGTTTTTCTTAAGTTTTATCAAACACACAAGAAGAAATTTCTACTAGCATGGATAATACAATGAAAGAGTGTGAGCACCAATGACTGGTGTGTGAACATGAATGTAAAGCCGGTGAGAAATACGTACTCCCCCAAGCTTAGGCTTTTGGCCTAAATTGGTCTAATACCAGTGACCGCCTGGGTGATATCCATAAGTGAAACTGGGGTAGTACTGAGATGAAGAGGCGACGACCTCCTGAGCAGCAGCGTGTTGGCGAGCTGCCTCCATTCCCCTCTCATATTCAGTTGCTTCTTCCCTGGTGACAACATATCTTCCTTTTGCCTGATAATCAAAAAGGTAGGGAGCAGGAAGAGTAACAGGGACAACGTTGCGTCTGTTATAGGTTAGTCGGTAATGGAGGAATTGTTCATTCCTCTCAAGAAAATGATGATCAAACATAGCTTCTTTATCCAAATAAACAGGAGGTACAATCATGCCCCCCCCTCTCGTGGAGCTATATTAAGAAAATTAGCCACACAGGTTGCATAAATTCCTCCAAAGAAATCTCCCCTTCTACTATTATTCTGCAACCTACGTGCAACTATTGCCCCCAAGTTATAACCTCTATATCCTGACACAGCACTCTTGAGGACACAAAGATCAGGGGCACACATGTGACATACTTCGTCCTTACCGTTAATGCGTCTACCAATAAAGAGAGAAAGTAATGTATAGCAGGAAAATGAATGCTCCCTATGGTAGCTTGTGTTACGTCCCTAGATTCTCCCACGGTAATACTAGCAAGAAAATCTCTAACTTCAGATTTGGGAGGATCATTAACATTACCCCACTGCGGGAGTTTGCAAGCAGCTGTGAAATCCTCTAAATCCATGGTATAAGATGTATCATAAATATCAAACATAACACTAGGAGAATTACGCGCAGAAATATGTTCGAACCTCCGCACAAAGGAATCAGTCAATTGATAATACTGAGGACACTTATATTGTAAGAAGTCCTCCAGCTCGGCATTACGCACATACGCGTCAAATTCCTCCTTGAAGCCTGCTTCGACCATAAAATCATCGGATGGCAACTCGCAAGCCCATACATTTGCGTCCCTTGGCAAATTAACATCTTGTTCATGTATGGCAATCCTTGGCCCTTTCTTTGCCCAGGAACCACCTTGGTACATTCTTCTAAGCATATTTCTTTTTCTGAAAATGTCTGAAATTTTAGTAACTTCAAAATAAAAGTGAATAAAACTAAACAAGATTGATAGCAACTACTCCTACAAGTGCCTAGGACCTATATCATGCATTGGAATTGCTTGGGACCTCAAAATTTAACATGCAAGCTCAAGAAAATGGTCACCTATGCAGCAAAAATTTGCAATGAATAAAGTACTAGAACAAAAACTAATTGGACCAATGGAGGAGTCACATACCAAGCAACAATCTCCCAAAGCAGTTTTGTGAATGGAGCTTTGAGCTAAGAGATCAAAAATCGCAGCAAAACGAGCTAGAACTCGGGCTTGAGCTGGATGGGGATTTTTTTGGGTAGAAGATGAAGTGTGTGGGTGCTGGCATAAGTGGAGGGGAGCCACCAGGGGCCCACGAGACAGGGGGCGTGCCCTATAGGGGGGCCCTCCTCTCTCGTGGCCTGGTGCTTGGCCCTCCTGCAGTGTTTTTAGTGCCTCAAATCCTCAAATATTCCAGAAAAAATCATACTAAATTTGCAGGGCATTTGGAGCACTTCTATTTTCGGACTATTTTTTAATGCACGGATAATTCAGAAAACAGACAGATAATACTATTTTTGCTTTATTTAATCTAAATAACAGAAAGTAAAAAGAGGGTACAGAAGGTTGTGCCTTCTAGTTTCATCCATCTCGTGATCATCAAAATGAATCCACTAACAAGGTTGATCAAGTCTTGTTAACAAACTCATTCCGAATAACCCGGAACCGGAGAAATTTCGAATAACACTAAGTTACCTCAAGGGGGATATGAAAATCCCCAACAATAAGAATATCATACTTTTTCTTGACGGTAGGGAGAGGAAATTCAAAACCTCCAAAAATGATAGTTGGAACTTTTTCAATAGAATTGATGCTATGAACTTGAGATTTTTTTCCTTGGAAAGTGTACCATATGCTCATTACCATTAACATGAAAAGTGACATTGCCTTTGTTGCAATCAATAACAGCCCCTGCAGTATTAAGAAAAGGTCTAACAAGGATAATAGACATGCTATCGTCCTCGGGAATATCAAGAATAACAAAGTCCGTTAAGATAGTGACATTTGCAACCACAACAGGCACATCCTCACAAATACCGACAGGTATAGCAGTTGATTTATCGGCCAATTGCAAAGATATTTCTAGGTGTCAACTTATTCAATTCAAGTCTACGATATAAAGAGTGAGGCATAACACTAACACCGGCTCCAAGATCACATAAAGCAGTTCTAACATAGTTTCTTTTAATAGAGCATGGTATAGTTGGTACCCCCAGATCTCCAAGTTTCTTTGGTATTCCACCCTTAAAAGTGTAATTAGCAAGCATGGTGGAAATTTCAGCTTCCGGTATCTTTCTTTTATTTGTGATGATATCCTTCGTATATTTAGCATAAGGATTTACTTTGAGCATATCAGTTAAGCGCATACGTAAGAAAATAGGTCTAATCATTTCAGCAAAGCGCTCAAAATCCTCATCATCCTTTGACTTGGATGGTTTAGGAGGAAAGGGCATGGGTTTCTGAACCCATAGTTCTCTTTCTTTACCGTGCTTCCTAGCAACAATATCTCTCTTATCATAACGTTGATTTTTTGATTGTGGGTTATCAAGATCAACAGCAGGTTCAATATCTACATCATTGTCTTTGCTAGGTTGAGCATCAACATGAACATTATCATTAACATTATCACTAGGTTCATGTTCATCACCTGATTGTGTTTCAGCATCAGAAATAGAAATATCATTGGGATTCTCAGGTGTGTCTACAGTAGGTTCACTAGAAGCATGCAAAGTTCTATTGTTTTTCTTCTTCATCTTTTTAGAAGAATTAGGTGCCTCTCAATTATTTCTCTGAGAAATCTTGCTCGATTCTCTTAGGGTGGCCTTCAGGATACAAAGGTTCCTGAGTCATTCTACCAGTTCTAGTAGCCACTCTAACAGCAAAGTCATTTTTATTATTCAATTCATCAAGCAAATCATTTTGAGCTTTGAGTACTTGCTCAGCTTGAGTAGCAACCATAGAAGCATATTTGCTAACATGGTGAAGTTCATCTTTAACTCTAGCCAGATTATCACCTACGCGTCCTATCTCGAAAGCATTATTCTTTAACTCTCTACCAACATAAGCATTAAAACTTTCTTGTCTAGCCATAAAGTCATCAAATTCATCTAAGCATGGGCTATGAAATTTAGTAGAGGGTATTTCAACTTTATCATATCTATAGAGAGAATTTACCTTTACTACCTGTGTCGGGTTATCAAGACAATGTGGTTCTTTAGGCGGTAAATTAAGACCATGTATTTCTTCAATAGGAGGTAAATTCTTAACATCTTCAGCTTTAATGCCTTTTTCTTTCATTGATTTCTTTGCCTCTTGCATATCTTCAGGACTGAGAAATAAAACACCTCTCTTCTTCGGAGTGGGTTTAGGAATAGGCTCAGGAGTTGGCTCAATTGGTTCAGGAATTACTTCAGGAATTGGTTCGGGAAGAGTCCAATTATTTTCATTAGTCAACATATTATTCAATAGTATTTCAGCTTCGTCGACTGTTCTTTCCCTGAAAACACAACCAACACAACTATCCAAGTAGTCCTTGGAAGCATCGGTTAGTCCATTATAAAAGATATCAAGTATTTCATTTTTCTTAAGAGGATGATCAGGCAAAGCATTAAGTAACCAGAGAAGTCTCCCCCAAGCTTGTGGGAGACTCTCTTCTTTGATTTGCACAAAATAATATATTTCCCGCAAGGCAGCTTGTTTCTTATGAGCAGGGAAATATTTAGCAGAGAAGTGATAAATCATATCCTAGGGACTACGCACACAACCAGGAGAAAGAGAATTATACCAAGTCTTAGCATCACCCTTTAATGAGAACAGAAATATCTTAAGGATATATAAATAGCGAGACTTCTCATCATGAGTAAATAGGGTAGCTATATCATTCAACTTGGTAAGATGTGCCACAACAGTTTCAGATTCAAGGCCATATAAAGGATCAGATTCGACTAAAGTAATAATATCAGGATCAATAGAGAATTCATAATCCTTATCAGTAACACAGATAGGTGAAGTAGCAAAAGCAGGATCGGGTTTCATTCTAGCATTAAGAGATTGCTGCTTCCATTTAGCTAATAATTTCTTAAGATCATTTCTATCATTGCAAGCAAGAATTTCCATAGCAGCTTTTTCATTCATAACATAACCCTTAGGAACAACAGGTATCACATAATCATTGGGGGGACCTTCATCATCACTATCATCAGTAATAGGATCTTCAGTAATTTCATTCCCCCTAAATCTAGCAAGTTGTTCATCTAGAAATTCACCTAATGGCAAAGTAGTATCACACACAGAAGTAGTTTCATCATGCATAGCAGAAGTGGCATCATCAATAACATGCGACATATCAGAATTCATAGCAGTAGCAGGTTTAGGTGTCGCAAGCGTACTAATAACGGAAGGAGAATCTAGTGCAGAGCTAGATGGCAGTTCCTTACCTCCCCTCGTAGTTGAGGGCAAAATAGTAGTTCAATCGTCTTTCAAGTTCTTCATAGTGATCAACAGATATAAATCCCAAGTGACTCAGAGAATAGAGCTATGCTCCCCGGCAACGGTGCCAGAAATTAGTCTTGATGACCCACAAGTATAGCGGATCGCAACAGCTTTCGAGGGTAGAGTATTCAACCCAAATTTATTGATTCAACACAAGGGGAGCCAAAGAATATTCTTGAGTATTAGTAGTTGAGTTGTCAATTCAACCACACCTGGATAACTTAGTATCTACAGCAAAGTATTTAGTAGCAAAAGTGGTATGATAATAAAGGTAACGGTAGAAAAAGTAAAGATAAATGTTTTTGGGTTTTTGTAGTAGTTGTAACAGTAGCAACGGAAAATTAAATAAGTGAAGAACAATATGTGAAAAGCTCGTAGGCAATGGATCAGTGATGGATAATTCTGTCGGATGCGATTCCTCATGCAATAGTTCTAACATAGGGTGATATAGAACTAGCTCCAATTCATCAATGTAATGTAGGCATGTATTCCGTAAATAGTCATACGTGCTTATGGAAAAGAACTTGTATGACGTCTTTTGTCCTACCCTCCCGTTGCAGCGGGGTCCTAATGGAAACTAAGGGATATTAAGGCCTCCTTTTAATAGAGAACTGGACCAAAGCATTAACACATAGTGAATACATGAACTCCTCAAACTACGGTCATCACCGAGAAGTATCCCGATTATTGTCACTTCGGGGTAGTCGGATCATAACACATAATAGGTGACTATAGACTTGCAAGATAGGATCAAGAACACATATATATTCATGAAAACATAATAGGTTCAGATCTGAAATCATGGCACTCAGGCCCTAGTGACAAGCATTAAGCATAGCAAACTCATAGCAACATCAATCTCAGAACATAGTGGATACTAGGGATCAAACCCTAACAAAACTAACTTGATTACATGGTAAATCTCATCCAACCCATCACCGTCCAGCAAGACTACGATGGAATTACTCACGCACGGCGGTGATCATCATGAAATTGGTGATGGAGGATGGTTGGTGATGACGACGGCGACGAATCCCCCTCTCCGGAGCCCCGAACGAACTCTAGATCAGCCCTTCCGAGAGAGATTAGGGCTTGGCGGCGGCTCTGTGTCATGAAACGCGATGAAACTTTCTCCTTGAATTTTTTCTCCCTGAGACGGAATATATGGAGTTCGAGTTGAGGTTGCAGGGTGTCCAGGGGGCCCATGAGATAGGGGGTCGCGCCCTGGGGGGGCCTGTCTCGTGGACAGGCCGTGGGCGCCCTGGCACTAATTCTTTCGCCAAAAATTCTTATTAAATCTGAAAAGTGCCTCCGTGGATTTCCAGGACATTCCGAGAACTTCTCTTTTCTACACATAAAACAACATCATGGTAGTTCTGCTGAAAACAACGTCAGTCCGGGTCTGTTTCATTCAAATCATGCAAGTTAGAGTCCAAAACAAGGGAAAAAGTGTTTGGAAAAGTAGATACATTGGAGACATATCAGAGGGCCTCTGACCCCTTCTTCCTCGCCGGTGTACATAGTGTGGGTAGATCGTCCTCCCGCGGCCCACCGAGCCACACCCCAAGAACCTTAAGGTATAATTTACTTAATCCACAGGCATTGCTCTAGCTGCATGTGGAATTTTTTTCGCTTCTTCACTTGAATCTAGGTGTTGGATCAAACAGGAAAGTAGTGAGGAAAGTTGTATAGCATGAATCTAGGACGTGGTTCAAAGAGGAAAGGAAGGGGGAAAGTAGGACAAACTGTCTATCCAACACCTATGTTGGTCGAAAAGGAAAAACAATGACAAACGCAGTACACAGATATGTAAGGAACTAATCTTTCTGTGGGTGGGGGACAGGTTTATAGAGTTTGAGCAGGACTAGATTTGTTGGCCTCGCATAGGGAAAGGCGTCTAAAGATAACAAAAATGGGACCAACACAAATATGCTCCTTGGTTGTTTGTTGCAACAAACTGTGCATCACCCCTTTATACATCGGTAGATGCACATGGTGCTTGTGGGTCCACTGTCCCATACAACTCTTTAGCTGTTGTTAATCTAATAATGCTGCTGGACAATCAAAGCAATGCCACAGTTAAAGGCAAATTATATGTTTAACCAATCTTATTATTAATATAATCTCTCTGTTAATATGAATCCGTGCCACTATTTGAGAAATGCTACTATCTTGTTTTTTTCATTTAGATAAGTTAGATGCTTCTTTTTGTGGGCTTCTGTGTCATCCACCGTTATTGACCAGTAATTGTTTCCTTTGCACCTCTGTGTAAATAAGTTTATCTACTTCACCTCATTGCTATTGTGACCTTTTGTTGCACTGCACAAAACACTTTTGTGTTTAAGAGTGTTTTGTGTAGTTCAGCCAAAATGTCACACCGACAACATTGCTAGATTGCTTGATCTCAGTGGAACTGCACAAGAGGAGATCTGACTTCCTATCCGTGTTGGCAAATTTGTTTCAGATCTTCTTCTTGCGAGTTGTTTGACTTCCGCGTCATGAGAGGTCAGTACTGGCCTTCTTCCACATGATTTTGGAGTGTGCTGTCATATGTTCTGCTACTTATACAGTAATGTTGCTTGATTTTAGTGAAATGCACAAAAGGAGACCAGACTTTCAATCTATATGTGCACCGTAATATCCCATTGAGGTAAGATAATGATATCTCACAACTGTTAGCCTATATTTTGCTACTGTCATCAGAAAAGTAATGTTGTTATTTAGTGCTATACTTGTGATCCCTAATTGACATGCCAAATCTTACATTGAAGGCGAAGCTTGTCTGTTATTGAACCAAATGATGAAGGGGAAGAACAAGCGAAAGAAGAACAAAAATCAACTCCCGGTGCTGTAGTGAAGCACTGGAACTGTGATGACACAAGTAATGATATAGTTTTGCATCTTAATTTATTGCTATGGCTGGAAGGAGCAATTATTTTGCCACAGTGATTTGATGCCACTCTTAATGTAATATGTAATTATCTCTACTTATGGAAACAGGGATCTTGTTTCAAGATAACATATATTTTAGTGGAACTGCACAAGAAGATGTTGGAAACATTAAACTAATCGAGGAGTTTATAGTAAGCATGGCAACCACAGTAGATAATAACGGATGCTTTCGGAGAAGTGCTTCATCTGCATGCTCTACATGATAAGCCTCCTGATAAAGGTTGGTACCGGCCCACAGATTTCATCCATATCATTGAGCTTTGTCATCACTATTGGTGATGTGCTACTATTTAGCTACTGTCATGAGAAAGTGGTATTGTTTCGCATGTTAATCTAAGGCCGCTAATAAATTGAGGCACTGGTTTGCCACCGTTATAGCCACTGATAAAATTAAGTAATAATATAGTTCAAGTTGAGCTGTTGTGTTTGGCATCTCTTTGTGACTATAATTTCATCAGTTACTCCCATTGTTAATGCAATGGCTGTTTTAAATATTTCCTTTCCTTTTTTCGAGCAAATAGGGATGCTAGCATTTACCTGTTCTCTTGTCTTTGCACAACAGGATCATTCTCCTCTGAAGAAGAATATGGAGTATGTGAAGTGCCTAGTCCTTATTATGCCAAGATGTAGAAGCCAAGCCTCTCTTCTTATCAGAAGGAGCTGTTGAAGGATTGTTACATTACTGCCCACAAGAACAAACTAACTTCAGCTCAGAAGGACTCACAGATCTCCATCTTTATTTCTGTGATGGCCAATACAATGTTGTTTTAGGATTCTTTCCGGTGAGTTCCATTTTTTAAAATGTGTGCTCTGCATGGATCATGTAGGTGTCTGTTTAAATTGTAGATTCATAACTATAAATTCATAATACAGTTTTCTTTATACCAATCACTTTTTTGTATTTATGCAAACAAGGATGCTCATCTTGATTTCAATGGGAACTGCACAAAATGTTCTGATGGTTCGTGCCCTCCATTATACTTCATCATGCACAATACGTTGAATGTTCTCGATCCTCCATTTCCACCTCTAGCAACAAAATTAGCTACAAGAAAGTTGATGATGATATGTTCAACGCATTGCAACATATAAAGTCGAAATCCTACAAGCTACGCACGAACTTGGTTTATTTTAGTGGAACTGCACAAAAGAACAACTGGTTTATTTAGCACGAGGTGATGTGCAAACTAACAGCAAACCCCGCCCATTCCACAATCGTAGGCATTTGATATTTTGGAATGGGAAAACCTTGTCAAAGTTTGCTCATTGATGTACGCAAAGACACGCATTTGATATTTTGGAAATGGACACCCTTTTTTATGTTAGCAAGAAGACATGCGTTTGATATTTTTGACTGGGACGCCCTTTGCTGTCAACAGCATCGATCGAGTTTTTATTTGTTCTTTAATTGTGAAGTAAATATTGGCTCTGACATGTGAATAACTAAGATGCATAATCATCAATTGTTTTGAATGTTCTATGAATTGCCAGGCCTATGAGTTTGATTGTAATGTGTAGGCATGCTAAATAGCTGCTCAAACTTTTTGTACGTGTGAAACTGCTGCAAACGAGGCACCGTGCATCCTGGGAATAATGCTAGTACGTATTGTGTTGCATGTTCATCCAATGGCAGTGATACAAGAACTCGAACTAATTGAATTAAATTCATTCATACACGGCCAGATTTCATATAAACATGTCAGATTTCATTACATTTCTTACATTCTTCAACTAAAAAGGGTGTGTTAGAGGTATAATTAATTAACCTAATCGGCGCCCATTTCCCGTGTCCGACTGAGCCAAACAGAAGCTTATTCTCCAGCACAGCTCTCCGACTCCATGTCGCCGCCAAGAAGCTAATCGACTGTCAATGTTCAACCCACCAAGATTGGCTTCAACTGGAGGGTAGCAGTGGTGGCCTTACTTGGACCCGAGTGGTGGCGACCTACCATGTTCTAGTCTCCCTCCTTTTCTGTGTGGTGCGACCTCATTGGCAGTGGGGCAGGGCCTCGACAGAGTTGGCGATGTCCTCTATCTCATTGCTGGTGGGGCAGCGCCTTGGCGAAGCGGGGGAAATCCTCCCCCTCGTTGCCGGCAGGGCGGGGCCTCGGCGATGCCAGCGATGTCCTATGCCTCATTGTTGGTGAGGCGGGGCCTCGGCGGAGTAGGCCTCGACGGAGTAGGGCCTTGCTGAAGTCGGCGAAGTCCTCTGCCTCATCGTCGGTCTCGCCAAATAGTGCCTCACGCGCTTCATCACCCTCTTTGTAGGCGGCCGCAACCTCCACCACCTGCATGTGGTACTGTCAGCATGCAAGACAGCTCTCGCGGGTGGAGCGGTACGACTCGAGCAGCGCCGCCTGCTCCGCCTGCTCTGCGGTGATCTGCTCCTCCGCCTACAGGTGCTCCTGGAGGACATGGTGGTTGTAGGCGGAGTCGGCCTGCGCGTCCCAGAACTGCTCCTCACGCTTCTGCCTCACCATGTCCATGTGTTGGGCATGGGCCTCGCCGATGGTCATGGTGCAATGCACCGGCGAGGATGGCGCAGAGGAGGGAGTTGGTGCGGGATCATCGACTACCACATTCTCCACTGGGACGTCATCATCCTCTGGCTGCCTGTCGGCCAGCCAGTCGACAGCAATGGCTTCCATCACCTTCTGGTCCAACATCCGCACATCCCGAAAAGCGCTGGAGCGCGAGGAAGCCATGGTTGGAGTAGTGTGGACAACAGAAAGGGAACGAAGGTGAATGACTGTGGATATGGCCGGCGGAGCAGTTTATATAGCAATGTTGGGCGGCAGAGGGACGAACGGGTGGTGCCGGAGTAGCGACCTCAGCAACCGTGTATTATTAGTGTGGGCGGCAGACAGACGGACGGAGGACACTTGTTTTGTTTGAACACGGAGCAATCGCCTGCAGTCGGAAGCCGCGCGGGCGGCGACCGTTTCAGGCGGAAAGAGCACTTGGGCGAGGAAGGGGGTCTGAGTAGGCCAGAGCGGCAAGACTTGTGCTTAGCAGCGGTCTGGTCCAGCAGCTGGACATGATGGCTCGCCAGCGAGCTCACTGAGCTCAACGACGACAATCAGACGATGGACGTAGCTTCCGACCAGGAGCCGGTGCCACCGCCCAAGCCGGTTCATACCGTGTTCACCATAGAGCAGGTGCGGCCGCACTTCGATGCTCTAATGGCAGAAGAGAAACCAGCACAGGAGGACCTGTGCTGCAACCTCTGTATCCTAAACAAGCACCGGCTTGCAGAAGGTGGAATCGCCGGCGAGCAAGCGAATGACAATGTCATTGCGCACATGTGGCCCTATGATCCTGGCTTTCTGAATGAGCAGCGCGCGCTGTATCAGAACAACTGTAGGGCCCGCGAGGCCCTCTCTGTCGTCCTTCGAGTTATTGCACTTGTCGTGGCGCCGCCGTCTCGCCTTGTCAACAGGGTCAACGAACATGAGGAATCAGGAGATGACTTTACTTGGAGAGGATGACAGTGGGGATCCACCAGGGCCATAGCCGCAGGTACGCAAGTGCCTCCTTATTATATACCACTATAATTTTTTTTGCTTCCTCCTGGTTTCCTAACATCATGGTCCCACACCATTTTCAACATATGTAGTCAATAAACAAGAGAATTGCACAAGGAGCGGCCGACAGCTGGGACCTAGCAGCTCGAGCAGTATTTGTGTTTTTGAGGTGTGAGCAGAATTTTTCTTCAGCAAATATTTTGTTGTTGTTCAGAGGAGCAGGGAATCAACTAGGCAAGCTGTGGCCCATCTAGCCCAGGCTCTTATTTTATGTCAACCAAATATCCAGCCTAGATATTAAATTTTTTTTCAAGGTGAAAATGGCTAGCCCAGCTATACTTTTTTTGAGGAATACCCAGCCCAGGTCAACTTGTTATTCTCTGCCCCGCTAGGCTTCAAATCTTTCCTAGGAGGGATGCATTAGGCTTAACAAGAAAATGGGCTTTAAAAATAATAAATGGGATGTAATTATAAAAACTAGGCTATAACTATAAAAAATGCACCAAACACGTAATTAGTTAAAAAAATATTATTATTGGATTTTGAACATTTTAATTCCATTACTTGTTGCGCGCACAATATTTCATTGGATTTTTACGTAATACAGATATATTTTGAAATTATATTTAATCTAAGCCAAAATTTCAGGATAAAAATATTTTTGATCCCATCAAAATGTGGGAAAATTTATTGAACTCTGTTTTGAGCGGTTGGTTGAAATTATTAATCGTTGCCCTAGCTAGAAAATGGGTTGTAATTTTAAAAAACTATAAATGGGTTGTAGTAAATTCCATTAGAATTCCAAAAGGGGTTGTACATTCTTACAAATCACGAATGGGCTATATGTTCTCTGTCACATGCTTGTGGGCCTACTAAATTGACGTGTGCGCAAGGCTTTGTCAACTTATAGTCAACACACGATTCTAACAGTAGTGGCTGTTGGATGTCCATCCAACAGATGTCATGCTTCTTCTTCAATCTTGGATATGCTTGCTTCAGTCACCCAAACCACCGCCGGTGGTACCGCCTGCTACTGCTTCGCGTGGCCGGCTGTGCTGCCGCGCAGGACTCACCGGCCCACCCTACTCCCATCGTCGTCCAGGCCATTCCTCTACTCACCAACACCTCCTGTTAATCTCCGGCGACGGCAGCCTCACACCACAGCCAAACCAGTGAACCCTCGTAACCCCCTCCACGTGGGCAACCACCTTGCTCGTCTTCCCTGGCTCCGTGTTGTTCCCTTCCTAGGCCTCACTGTCGTCTGCCGCCTGGGTGTTATTCGCACGATGTGGTCAACGTGGCCAACGAACGACAGCCATCGGAAGTGGACTCTACGCGGTGAGGCTGACAGATGGACCCACCAGCTACATCTTCGCATGCAAGGAAGTGCATCCATATACGAGCAAAAAAATGATTCTTCACCCTGACAGCTGGGAAGCTATATCTTCGCATGCAAGGAAGTGTGTCCTTATCCTCCTGGACAGCTGGGACCCACCCGGTCGAAGCGTACATAGCATTTTATGTCTGGTCGCGAACATGTACGTACATACTGGTCGATTGATCTCTCTACAATGATGAACCTTGGTCGAGCAAGCAGCAAAACATGTAGCAGTAGAGCCCCCGACGTAGTAGTTCAGGCAGTCCCTTCTAAACGTTGTACATGGACGTACAACCACATGCAAAAAAATACAGCCACATACGTACATATGGGCAGGGTCTCGAACGCCTAGCTACTTGCGCATACGTACGGCCAGGGCACGTGTACATGGAGAGGTAACGGACGACATCAATGGTGTCCTGTTCATCGGAAGCCAACCGACTGGGTCGGAACGGAGAAACTGCGTCTGTCAGCGACCCCGACTCAATGCCACATCGATCTAGCATGTAACACCTCATATCACTTTGCGGCCTCACGCATGGTATTCCCACGGGTGTCGCCCTACCTTTGCCCGGGACTGTTTGCGCCTTTTGGCACACGTATATGATAGTGTTTCTAGCACCATATGATAAGGAGCCCGGGCTAAGATGGCTAGTCGTAAACCCAAAGTGGCACAAGCTTACAGGGACAGGCATCCATGACCCAGCATCGAACGTGTCGGTCATCAGCGAGTGAATCCAGGCTGTAGCACTGGGCTAGCAGGACTCCGGTGAACCGGGCTGTAGCGGGCTAACAGGACTCCAGTATTCATCGCGTGACATTTCCCCGAAGGGACAGACACAGGAACAAAGAAGGACACATGCCGGCCAGCCTAAGTGTTCCGGAGCAGTAGCAAGCTACCATGGCTCAGTGGAAACACTAGGAGACATTTCCCGGTAAGAGAGGCTACTAAGGATAAACAACTAGATAGTCAGATCCCAGACATACCAAGCATTTCAATAACATACACACAATATGCTCGATATGTGCAAATACAACATGGCATCACAAACATGACTCTACAACTCAAGTATTTATTCATTAGGCTCCGAGGAGCGAGATATTACAAACAGGGGTCTCATGACCCAATATTCAGAGCATACAAGTCAAAGCACAAGCGGAAGCTATCATGTCTGAGTACAGACATCTATAAATGAAAAAGGCTGAGAAGCCTGACTATCTACCAGATCCTGCCGAGGGCACAAGATCGTAGCTGAGGTAACAAGCTAAACATCGAAGTCCACGCGGAACTACTAGCGAGACCGAAGTCTCTCTGCAAAAACATAAAATAGGCAAACGTGAGTACAAATGTACCCAGCAAGACTTACATCAGAACTAACTACATATGCATCATTATCAACAAAGGGATGGTGGGGGTTTAACTGCAGCAAGCCAGCTTTGACTCGGTGGCTATCCTGAACTACGACTGCAAGTAACTCTTTTGAGGTGGCGCACACGAGTCCACATATTCACCATATCAATACACCACTATGGATCCGCTCCCGTCTCCCTACGAGAACGCCATCCATAGCACTCACGCTTATCTTGCGTATTTTAGGGTATCCACTTTCACTTGTCTATGAACTGATATAAGCAACCCAGAAGTCCTTTACCGCGGACACGGCTATTCGAATAGATGATGTTAACCCTGCAGGGGTGTACTTTTTCATACATGTTTCCACCACTTAGCGTCTGCACACGACATGTGCTCGGCAGACTTCAAGCACTCAAGTCTCTAGTCCAGGTTTATCGCCTAATCGGGTTCCATCCATGAGGAGATCCGGCCGGAGTTTCGCTCACAGCCCCAAACGATGTGTGCAGGGTTCCCGAGATACCTAACGGGTATCCGGTACACCGTGCCATGGTGTATCTACCGCATCACAGCCCACCCCTCGGGTCAGCGCTGCCCACGGCCTCCAGTAAGCTACAAACACCAGAAACTACTTGCAACTCCTGGACAGAGGACTAGGGTGAATAAGAAGTCGAGCGGGGTCATATTTCAGGGCCCAATGTATGGTAGTAGCTGAATCATGGATCACAAACACAGAACTCAGTTCCTAAGGACGGCTTCAATGAGACAACCCACCATGTACTCCTACATGGCCTCTCACCGCTACCTTTACCAAATCGTGTTCACCACTTAGCTCACACACAGTAGGACATGTTCACACACCTCTGATTCATCCCCGATGAATCAGACCTGACTCAACTCTAAGCAATAGCAGGCATGACAAACAAACATGAATGAGTAGGCACAACATGGCTCAAACAACTCCTACTCATACTAGTGGGTTTCATCTATTTACTGTGGCAATGACAGGTCATGCAGAGGATAAAGGGGTTCAGCTATCGCAGCAAGTAACAAATGACTCGTTGTTATCCTAATGCAGTAAAAGAGAGCAGGGCGAGAGAGTAGGATTGTATCGGAATGAACAAGGGGGTTTTGCTTGCCTGGCACTTCTGAAGATAATATTGAGTCTTCATCAGTGTCAACGATCACATCGTCGGTACAACGTCTACCAAGGGGGAACAACACCGGCAAACACAGAAGATACACGATCAATGCAATGCACAATATGATGCATGCTATGGCACGGCAATATGAATGTGTTTTGGGCTAATGCACCTAGCTATGATTTAAATGAAGTTGGTTTGAATACATGATTCAAATTCCAACTCCATATATGGTTATTCAAATGCCCTTTATTTGTTTTGTCCAAAACAGAGGACAAACATTGTTCAAACATGCATGAAAATGGTACAGATGGATTCCTTGAATTTTTTTGATAATTTTTCATATATAAATTATTTCATTCTGACTTACAGTTGATTTTATATGAATTTTAGAAGTTTAGATCATTTTCTGGAATTTCCTGAATATAACAAATCCAGAAAATGACTTACTGCGTCAGCCTGACATCATCATGACATCAGCAGGTCAACGAGGCACGGTCCGAGTCAAACCTGACACATGGGTCCCGCGTGTCAATGTAATTAGTTTAACTAATTCAATTAGTACTAATCCTAATTAACTAACAGGGCTGGGCCCCACCTGTCATTGAGTCAAGGGAGTCAAACTGGGGTCAAACCCGGGTCAAACTCACCGGAGTTGACCCGAGGCTCGTCGCCGGCAAGGCCAGGGACGGCGGAGAGCGTAGGGATTCGCCCTCCGATGACCAAAAGAGCGGCGGAGGGGCTCTACGGGATGCCCAGGCTCGCGCGCATCTAACAGGGCAAACGGGAGAAGCTAGGGTGGCCGGAGGCGACGGTAATCATGACGACGGCGGCGGCCGGAGTTCAGGTGAGGCGCGAGCGGTGGCTACGGTACACAACAGGAGCAATAGACTAGGGTTTTGGGATCCTGGCGTGGTGCTAAGCACGGTGGTGTGCTTGGACGTGACGCGCGTGAGCTCTAGCCACGGCGACCTCGTGGCCGGCGGCAATGGAGCTCTCGGGCTCGGCGGAGCCCGCGGTTAGTGGAAGAAATCGGCATCGGGGAGAGGGAAGGTTCGGTGCGGGGGCTCACAGCGATGACGACGGAACGCTCGGCGAGGTCGGGGACGGTCCGGAGCCGACGAATCGGGCGACGGCGACCGGCGGGTCCGAGGAGGGGAAAAGCGTCGGGGCGGTGCTTCGGGGCTTCTCCGGTCGCGTGAGCCGACGGAGAGGACGAGGAAGGCACTGCGGAGCTCGGGAGCGTGTCGGAGAGGAGAGAGGGTGGCGGTGGCCGCGAGGGAGCTCGTCGGTGGCGACGGTTGCATTCGGGTGAGTGAGAGAGAGGAAGCAGAGGAGAGGAGGGCCACGGGGAGAGTGATAGAGAGGTCGAGGGGGTTCGGCATCTCCGTGGCGTCGTCTAGGCGCATCGGAGAGGGGCCAGGCAGGCAGGGAGGGAGGAGGTGGCCGGCGCGGGGCGGGCACGCGCCTCCGTCCTTCTGGCGAGGGAGGAAGACGACAGGGAGGAGGCGGTGATGGGCTGGGCCGTTGGAGCTGGGCCGGTTGGTGGGCGCCAGGTAAGTCCAGGTGGGTTCTCTCTCTCTTTCTTTCTCTTTTCTATTTTCTGCAATTGGTTTTGATTTGATTTAAAATATCAAATCATTTTTCTAAAACTTTCTGTAAATTGTATGTGAGCTCAGGAACTAGTCCAAGGTCACAGGCAACTTACAAAAATATTTGAACTTTATTTCTTATATAATAGAAATAAATTCAACTCAAATATGTCATTGGTTTAAGTCAAAGGCCCAAAAATAAATAATTCTGTGATTCCAAAAATATTGGTTTGAATTTTACCTCTTACCAATATTTTCACAGAGTAACAGGAACATTTCTTTGGACTCATTTGATGAGATTTAAATGTTGGTTATTTTTAGAGGTCTTCTGAGGCTTTTGAAAATTCCTCAATTCAAATTTCATTTGAATTAAAACATGATGCTCACATGAGGGTCTAGCCTAGTGCATAACAGGACCAGGGATGTGACAACTCACCCCCACTAAACAAAAATCTCGTCCCGAGATTCAAGCGTAGGGTAAGGTGAAGGGGGAACGCAAACTAGCACAATCTTCACGATCCAGGTTGCACTTCAAATGAACGTTGATTCGTTCACCATCATTGTCTCGAAGTCTTGCTCTGAGAACTCCAACTATCATGACAACGAGAGGAAGGAAAGACCCCAAAAGAATCGTTCTTCTCGAAGGTCGAACAACTCAGGATTAACTCACGGAATGAGACATAGCAACATCTCTTGAGCTGAGAGACGAAGCACACCTCTAGCGGAATGGAGTGGAACAAATGACGGAGGTTTACCAGGTAGACTACAATTCCACACTTAAGAAGGTGGTGAACGGTTGTCAGCGCAGCGAGGAGTTAAGTTGACATGAAACCATAACGAGACATCTTAGAGGAGGTGACTCGTAGAATATATCCCCCTTAAGTGGCAAAAAGAATTACCTTTGATTCAGAGACCATTGAAACTCTTTATACCAACTTAGGGCAATTCTCGAACGATCGTTTAGAGGGGTTCGGTAGAATGGCATACCCAGATTAGAATGGATGATGTGGATTACCTTGTTGAAAACCACACAAGGGATGATTTTAGTAATTGGGGAGAAGCTCAACAGTAGAGAGTGAGTCCACTGTTTGAAAAGTTATAGCATAACCGAGGAAACTGAGAGCATCCCAGTTAGTGTCGATGATAACACCTAGCGCTTGTGCGTGCTCTCAAGAACTTGAGCATTTCCATATTCATCAGGGTTTTACCAACATCCGTGTCAAGGATCCTGGCAACACAACGTACTACCACGATGAATACTGACGGACGATGCGGATGCAAAAGAAGATAACACCTTCTCAGATTTCATCTTAGCGAGGCCAAGGGGCAAATCTGGACGATCAACCGAGAGACATTTAGCACTCCGCTTCTAATGTTCTCCTTGATGTACTAGCGTATCCCATTCCTTGAAATGGTCTGGTATCTAGAACATCAAGTAAAGGTCGGACTTCGGAAACACAAAAATCCATAAGGAACAACTACTAGAATAAGTTCTACGAGATCCTTATGGGGAGGTGGCCAACTTCTTCAATCAAGATACTACAACAATAGGTCTTCCGGCGGGGTGTGTTGGCCACGACATCCACTTTACCGGTTATCGCGAGACCAATATTATAGTTCTTGGGAAATGTTCCAACCATCACATCTGCCTGAGATTCAGATCTGGTTGGTGTCAGGATATTCCAGACTCATCGAGTCTAGGAAGAAAAATGAAAGTTTGCAACACAAATCGACGAGATGACGTTGCAAGATTCTCGGGAAATGAATTACGATAGCAAGCTCCAAAACATGAGCTGGTTCTGCTACAACATGTGAACACGTTGTCCAAGACAAGCATGACCACAAAGTAGTCTTATAATAAAACACTACCGAGTTCAGGAGGGGGAACCATCAGCGAGGATATCGAAGTTTTGTACAAATCCGTCTGGTACCTTCGGACTAGCACTTAGAACTTATTAACCTTGAACAAATCAATCAGTGGCTTGGTGTGCTAGGGACACATATAGAATGGAGGTTGCAAGTCTCCGAACCACAGAATACTTCGCACGTATGCATGACTGATTTGGGATGATTCCAAAGGAAACAACATTGACTTTCTCGAATCCACGGCGGCAACTTGCATCAAATGCACATGAACTGGAGGAAGTCACTTCTTACATCCGAACATATGCTTCATGAACTAGCATGAAGAAATGCTTTCAAAAGTTTCCAACACTAGCTTAATGTTCAACAAAATCATGGAGGAGATAAGGATGTTGTCAATGGGCTCAACAACAATTCATCCGGGTTTCCTTTTAAAAGGAATTCCATAGTTAAGTGAACACGGTGATAGCATTGGTCAGACCAAAGAATATAATGGTGTATGCTCGAGGAAAAACCACGAGTAAGACAACATTACGAACATCGTTGGTTCTGACTTGATTTGAGGATAGCCCACACCCAAATCAAAGGTTGGACAAGATGATAGGTCCATTAACTGATCACGAGGGTCAGTCGATGAAATATCAACTTTCTTCAACACACACATACAAAGGATATCCCTTTGAAATGAACTAAGTCAGGTAAGCTTTTATCTTCCAACTCTCCAAGTTGTTGTTTGGCTTAACAAACTAGCTCAGGGGTATCCAACACAGATTCTTGGAGAAAAAGTGGTTTATTGGAAAACCAACTTGATCACGAGCTCAACATAACAGTCAGGGGACAACCTGGTGATACTTCCGAGAAGGAATTCGGAAAATCACGAACCACCGGTATGTTACTAAGCTCGAGAACAATCTTGCTTTCCATGACAGGACGATATGATCACAAGAACGAGGGATCGGCACAATCCTAACTCATTGATCGAGGGGTGCACCGGAAATAAGGACTAGGTAGCACAATCAACCTTAGGGTGACGATTCAATAATCAACACGCTAAGAATGAGGTTATCGTCCATTTAACTACCAAGCAACGGAGTTGCTAGCAGTATTGATTTCACACACCACGATTCACTTGTCGGCATTCCGGTTACAAAAACACGGAAACCGAGGAATGAACAATGATGGCAAGAAGTATCACTGTACCAAGAGTTCATAGGATGGTGTGCAATTCCCATGACATTCTTGATATAAAGATGGTAATACTCCAAGGTAGAACAGAGCAAAAGCAAGATTAGCAATTTGATCTGCGGAGTACGACTGCTTTGACCCAATCCTGGAAATGGACAAGGTACTGGAGTTTGTTTCTCCTAGTCATTCCGGAATAGAATGGCTTGACGGACCACAAGAGTAATAGGAATGCACGCATACTCTTGACTATCAAATGATAGACGAGGGTCAGAAGACAACTAAGAGGGACAACTCAAAGAACATATAATTTTCTGAGTTGTGGATGCATAGATTAGTATGTCGAACCAAGTTCAATATGTTTCTTCCGGATAACCCATGCAGAGAGGTAGGACTGGCAGAGTCACGATTTATGAATGGAGAACTCCTCAAGAGTACTCTGATTGTGATCTTTTGGTTCAAATAACTTCTGCTTGAATGGTTCATGGTATTTGGAAGAAGGAAATACCACGGACCTCGAGGACTATCGCAAGGTTACTAATAACCTAAAGGAACTAGGAAACACTATCAACATGAAGTAAGTAGAGTGAATCTCGGGTTCAAGAACCCAGGAATAGAATACCTACTACTAAGTAGCATCACGGGATGCTTTCGAGAATAAAGGCCAGAAGCATCACAGTGGGACGCAAATCATGGCTAGATTACTAGATGATCCCCTAGGACACCTAGGGTCATAATAATAATTCCAACATATATGTCGAGGCAATATAATACCTCAACTCAGCAATTAGTGTGATTAACCTGGCCCAAAGGAACATAAAAACCAGAGGGAAAGGATTTGCAAGTGCATCAGATTGTTTAGAAACCTGGGATGACTCGGACAGCATAACGGCTGTAAATGCTTAAAAGGATTTGAGACATGCTACAAAAATGGTGGCATAGCCACTCAGAAGCACAATATCAAGGTTTCGAGATCATCAGTTAACATACAGAAGTAGTAGGAACTGGACTGAGGCTTGAAACCAGCAATCCTATAAGTCTAAGGATTAGTAACACGTGATCCTGATAGATAGACGAGAAGCCTAGTTCTTAATCCCCGTAGAAGAGAAGAGGATGACTCAGATCAGAAGGCCATGAGGTATAAGGAGTAAAAGAGCCTTACGTTTCAACCCACAATCAATTCCCCTACGTATAACTAAAGAATTTCTAGACTCGACTTCGACCAGTTTGGCTTGGGAATCCTACAAGCAGTCAAGCTCTGATACCAACCTGTCAGGACCCCGACTCAATGCCACATCGATCTAGCATGTAACACCTCATATCACTTTGCGGCCTCACGCACGGTATTCCCACGGGTGTCGCCTTACCTTTGCCCGGGACCGTTTGCGCCTTTTGGCACACGTATATGATAGTGTCGCTAGCATCCATATGATAAGGAGCCCGGGCTGACATGGCTAGTCGTAAACCCAAAGTGGCACAAACTTACAGGGACAGGCATCCATGACCCAGCATCGAACGTGTCGGTCATCAGCGAGTGAATCCAGGCTGTAGCACTGGGCTAGCAGGACTCCGGTGAACCGGGCTGTAGCGGGCTAACAGGACTCCGGTATTCATCGCGTGACATTTCCCCGAAGGGACAGACACAGGAACGAAGAAGGACACATGCCGGCCAGCCTAAGTGTTCCGGAGCAGTAGCAAGCTACCATGGCTCAGTGGAAACACTAGGAGACATTTCCCGGTAAGAGAGGCTACTAAGGATAAACAACTAGATAGTCAGATCCCACACATACCAAGCATTTCAATAACATACACACAATATGCTCGATATGTGCAAATACAACATGGCATCACAACATGACTCTACAACTCAAGTATTTATTCATTAGGCTCCGAGGAGCGAGATATTACAAACAGGGGTCTCATGACCCAACATTCAGAGCATACAAGTCAAAGCACAAGCGGAAGCTATCATGTCTGAGTACAGACATCTATAAATGAAAAAGGCTGAGAAGCCTGACTATCTACCAGATCCTGCCGAGGGCACAAGATCGTAGCTGAGGTAACAAGCTAAACATCGAAGTCCACGCGGAACTACTAGCGAGACCGAAGTCTCTCTGCAAAAACATAAAATAGGCAAACGTGAGTACAAATGTACCCAGCAAGACTTACATCAGAACTAACTACATATGCATCATTATCAACAAAGGGATGGTGGGGGTTTAACTGCAGCAAGCCAGCTTTGACTCGGTGGCTATCCTGAACTACGACTGCAAGTAACTCTTTTGAGGTGGCGCACACGAGTCCACATATTCACCATATCAATACACCACTATGGATCCGCTCCCGTCTCCCTACGAGAACGCCATCCATAGCACTCACGCTTATCTTGCGTATTTTAGGGTATCCACTTTCACTTGTCTATGAACTGATATAAGCAACCCAGAAGTCCTTTACCGCGGACACGGCTATTCGAATAGATGATGTTAACCCTGCAGGGGTGTACTTCTTCATACATGTTTCCACCACTTAGCGTCTGCACACGACATGTGCTCGGCAGACTTCAAGCGAAAGCCGACGTGGGTGTAGACCACGACCTACCTAAACACTCAAGTCTCTAGTCCAGGTTTATCGCCTATTCGGGTTCCATCCATGAGGAGATCCGGCCGGAGTTTCGCTCAAGCCCCAAACGATGTGTGCAGGGTTCCCGAGATACCTAACGGGTATCCGGTACACCGTGCCACGTACCTACCGCATCACAGCCCACCCCTACGGTCAGCGCTGTCCACGGCCTCCAGTAAGCTACAAACACCAGAAACTACTTGCAACTCCTGGACAGAGGACTAGGGTGAATAAGAAGTCGAGCGGGGTCATATTTCAGGGCCCAATGTATGGTAGTAGCTGAATCATGGATCACAAACACAGAACTCAGTTCCTAAGGACGGCTTCAATGAGACAACCCACCATGTACTCCTACATGGCCTCTCACCGCTACCTTTACCAAATCGTGTTCACACACTTAGCTCACACACAGTAGGACATGTTCACACACCTCTGATTCATCCCCGATGAATCAGACCTGACTCAACTCTAAGCAATAGCAGGCATGACAAACAAACATGAATGAGTAGGCACAACAGGGCTCAAACAACTCCTACTCATACTAGTGGGTTTCATCTATTTACTGTGGCAATGACAGGTCATGCAGAGGATAAAGGGGTTCAGCTACCGCAGCAAGTAACAAATGACTCGTTGTTGTCCTAATGCAGTAAAAGAGAGCAGGGCGAGAGAGTAGGATTGTATCGGAATGAACAAGGGGGTTTTGCTTGCCTGGCACTTCTGAAGATAACATTGAGTCTTCATCAGTGTCAACGATCACATCGTCGGTACAACGTCTACCGAGGGGGAACAACACCGGCAAACACAGAAGAAACACGATCAATGCAATGCACAATATGATGCATGCTATGACATGGCAATATGAATGTGTTTTGGGCTAATGCACCTAGCTATGATTTAAATGAAGTTGGTTTGAATACATGATTCAAATTCCAACTCCATATATGGTTATTTAAATGCCCTTTATTTGTTTTGTCCAAAACAGAGGACAAACATTGTTCAAACATGCATGAAAATGGTACAGATGGGTTCCTTGAATTTTTCTGATAATTTTTCATATATAAATTATTTCATTCTGACTTACGGTTGATTTTATATGAATTTTAGAAGTTTAGATTATTTTCTGGAATTTCCTGAATATAATAAATCCAGAAAATGACTTACTGCGTCAGCCTGACATCATCATGACGTCAGCAGGTCAACGAGGCACGGTCCGGGTCAAACCTGACACATGGGTCCCGCGTGTCAGTGTAATTAGTTTAACTAATTCGATTAGTAGTAATCCTAATTAACTAACAGGGCTGGGCCCCACCTGTCATTGAGTCAGGGGGAGTCCAAACTGGGGTCAAACCCGGGTCAAACTCGCCGGAGTTGACCCGAGGCTCGTCGCCGGCGAGGCCAGGGACGGCGGAGAGCGTCGGGATTCGCCCTCCGATGACCAAAAGAGCGGCGGAGGGGCTCTACGGGATGCCCAGGCTCGCGCGCATCTAACAGGGCAAACGGGAGAAGCTAGGGTGGCCGGAGGCGACGGCAATCATGACGACGGCGGCGGCCGGAGTTCGGGTGAGGCGCGAGCGGTGGCTACGGTACACAACAGGAGCAATAGACTAGGGTTTTGGGATCCTGGCGTGGTGCTGAGCACGGTGGTGTGCTTGGACGTGACGCGCGTGAGCTCTAGCCACGGCGACCTCGTGGCCGGCGGCAATGGGCTCTCGGGCTCGGCGGAGCCCGCGGTTAGTGGAAGAAATCGGCATCGGGGAGAGGAAGGTTCGGTGCGGGGGCTCACAGCGATGACGACGGAACGCTCGGCGAGGTCGGGGACGGTCCGGAGCCGACGAATCGGGCGACGGCGACCGGCGGGTCCGAGGAGGGGAAAAGCGTCGGGGCGGTGCTTCGGGGCTTCTCCGGTCGCGTGAGCCGACGGAGAGGACGAGGGAGGCACTGCGGAGCTCGGGAGCGCGTCGGAGAGGAGAGGGGGTGGCGGTGGCCGCGAGGGAGCTCGTCGGCGGCGACGGCTGCGTTCGGGCGAGTGAGAGAGAGGAAGCAGAGGAGAGGAGGGCCACGGGGAGAGTGATAGAGAGGTCGAGGGGGTTCGGCATCTCCGTGGCGTCGTCTAGGCGCATCGGAGAGGGGCCAGGCAGGCAGGGAGGGAGGAGGTGGCCGGCGCGGGGCGGGCACGCGCCTCCGTCCTTCTGGCGAGGGAGGAAGACGACAGGGAGGAGGCGGTGATGGGCTGGGCCGTTGGAGCTGGGCCGGTTGGTGGGCGCCAGGTAAGTCCAGGTGGGTTCTCTCTCTCTTTCTTTCTCTTTTCTATTTTCTGCAATTGGTTTTGATTTGATTTAAAATATCAAATCATTTTTCTAAAACTTTCTGTAAATTGTATGTGAGCTCAGGAACTAGTCCAAGGTCACAGGCAACTTACAAAAATATTTGAACTTTATTTCTTATATAATAGAAATAAATTCAACTCAAATATGTCATCGGTTTAAGTCAAAGGCCCAAAAATAAATAATTCTGTGATTCCAAAAATATTGGTTTGAATTTTACCTCTTACCAATATTTTCATAGAGTAACAGGAACATTTCTTTGGACTCATTTGATGAGATTTAAATGTTGGTTATTTTTCGAGGTCTTCTGAGGCTTTTGAAAATTCCTCAATTCAAATTTCATTTGAATTAAAACATGATGCTCACATGAGGGTCTAGCCTAGTGCATAAGAGGACCAGGGATGTGACAGCGTCATGTTCATTGGGAGGCAATGGAATGCGTCATGTTCATTGGGAGCCAATCGGCTTGCACGGAACAGCCAAAACGGGGTCTAGCATACCGCAGTACGGAGGAAACGACCTTCTGTTTGATTGGCTACGGTCGAAACGGGGTCTTGTTGATCGAGAGGGGTGTGGCGAACCACAAAACAGAGGAAATAGACTTGTTATGGAGCGCCTATGGTCGAAACGGGGTCCTTTTCATCGGGAGGGGTGTGGCTACCGCAAAATGGGACTCCACGGGCTACTGTTCATCCACCGTGTACTGCCTCCAGTCTCCACGGACTATTGTTCGGTCACCATCGACTTCCTCCAGCCTCCACCTACTACTGTTCATCCACCGTGTCTTCCTCCTGCCTCCACCAGCTACTGTTCATCCATGGGATACTGTTCATGAAGCCTCCACTGGCTATTGTTCAACCAACCCTCCCTGGGGTCCTGTTCATCCACCCCGCCTCCTGGATCGGGGTCCTGTTCATCCAGTGGCAACGGCCTCTACTACCACGGGGTTCTGTTCATCCAACCCCCATCGGGAACTATTCATCCAACCCCCAACAACAGTCACTGTTCATCAAGAGGCATCAGGTTCGATCGGCTTTAGTTAGTAGTAGTACCGAAGGAATCGCTCGGGTTCAACAGCCAAGGGATCGATCGCTCGGGTTCATTAACATAGATAGTGCAATCTCTTCGGTTTAGGAAGTGAATGCCTCACTCGGGTTCAATTAGAGCCCAACGCCTCGCACACACACGCGTACATGTACGAGACAAATGCACAAACCTCTGTGCATCACTCGGCCCCGACCACCCACCATAACCGGGAAGTCTCCGATATTTTCCTCGCCCTTGCTTCTACCACGATATTTTCCGTCATGGACGGCACAAAGAATGTCATGCAGGTGCGTCCGTGCCCCGCCCAGGAAAAAAGGCCATTTTCTGTCATGATTTTTTGTCATAGAAGTGGGAGCCCAATACATCTATGATGATACATGGTTTTGTCACAATTATCGTCATAAAAGTGTCATAACCATGGCAGAAAAAGTTTTCGTTCGGGCCAAAATGTCATGGATGTGTCATTTTTTGTAGTGCAAGCTCAAGCAGGAGGGCATGCCATGACAGTAGTAGAAGAAGAAGAAGACATCCTTCAACCATACTACAATCTACTGAAATTGAAGTCTTTAAAGCTTTTGAAATGGTTCGTGTTCAAAATAAATATCTCACTCGTGAAAATATTCTGTTACAAGAGCAAATCATCGCCCTTCGGAGCATCCTTCATAGACTGGAGTACCTAGTGAGCCTGAAGTGTGATGCTACTACCTCATCACCACCACCTTCATCATCTTCCCCACCAAAGGAGACTTGAGTACACGGGTATGGGCACTCCCCTTCGCTTGTGCCAAGCTTGGGGGAGATGCCCCAGTATCGTATCACCCTCACTTCTATTACCATTACCTATCTTAGTTCGATCATTAGTTATTTCGTGATTTCGTTGAATAAAAGTTTAGCATGATCTATTTTCGAGTGCTAGATTCTTGATCTATCTATCTATGTAATCGAGTGAGAGTTATATAATAAAGTTTACTTTGAGTTTTTTCTTCTTTACTTTCTTGTTACAATCAAATAAAAGGAAATAAATGAAAAAGATCATATGCTAATCTTATGGTAAGTAATGACATCACATAGGGAAAAGTATAAGTGGTAAAATTTATTGGAGGTTGGCAAACATAGCATTGGTCAATGATGCAACTCATGAAAGAACTAATAAGGGAAGAGAAGATTCACATGCAAATATACTATCTTGGACATCATTTATGATTGTTAGCCCCCATTAAATATTATATGCCAAAATTGTTGACCTTGGATAAGGAAGACAACATAATGATTTACGTTTGTTCATATTCACATAGAAGTTATATTGTCATAGATCCTTCAGCATGTGGTGCTTTCTAAATATCTTTGCTAGCCAAAATTCCGCACTAAGTAGAGATACTACTTGTGCATCCGAAAACCTTAAACACAAACTCATGTTTTGAGAGTCCATCATACCTACCTATGGATTCAGTAATATCCTTCAAGTAAGTTGTCATCAGTGCAATAAGGCAATAAAAATCGCTTCTAAACATGTTTGATCATTTAGTGTAAGAGAAAATTGAGCCGTGTACGAACTTGTGATGGAAAAGTAATAAAAGAGACAGACTGCATAATAAATGTTGCTACCAGAAGAGGCAATATAACGTGACATTATTTTGCATTAAGGGATTGTGCATAGAAACCAAAAAGCGCATGACAACCTCTGCTTCCCTCTGCGAAGGGCCTATCTTTTACTTCTATGTATTTACATTTATGCAAGACTCAAAGTATTCTTCCCTATTCCTTTTTATTTTATCTTTTTGCAAGCATCATGTGGTGAGGAAAGATCTAGGCACATATATCCAGATGGATATGAGTGAGCATGAGTTATTATTGTTGACATCACCATTGAGGTGAATATGTTGGGAGGCGAAACTATAAGCCCCTATCTTTCTATGTGTCACGCTGAAACTTTTTTCTCATGAGTATGCTGGGAGTGTTAGCAATCATAGAAGATTAAATGATGGTTGATTAGGTGGACTTGCCAAATGGCTCCGATACGAGACCCTTCCTAAAAATATGATGAATTGTAGTTACAAAGTTGACTGAGAACATAGTTTCTTGGTTTCCAATAGAGTTTATGCTTTTTTACTTTGATGTTGTGATGAATTGTTACTTGTTCATGGGAAGTTTTATGATAAAGTTTGTTGTTGTTATAATAATAAGCATGATGCTACTATGTCTGTATTTTGTTTTTATCGACACCTCTCTCTCTCTAAACATGTGGACATGACTTTCGATATCGGCTTTCGCTTGAGGACAAGCAAGGTCTAAGCTTGGGGGAGTTGATACGTCCATTTTGCATCATGTTTTACTACTTATAATGTTTTTATGCATAATAATTCCTTATGGAGTAATTCTAATGCCTTTTCTCTCATAAAATGCAAGGTTTACACAAAGAGGGAGAATATCGGCAGCTGGAATTTTGGACCTGAAAAAGCTATGTCAGAGATACCTATTTTGCACATGTCCAAATTAGCTAAAAATTTATGGAGAATTATTCTGGAATACATAAAAAATACTGGAGCAAATAACTACCGGAGGGGGCCACCTAGTGACCACAAGTCACCAGGGCACGCCAAGCCCCCCAGGCGTGCCCTGGTGGGTTGTGGCCAGCCCAGCCCACATCCGGTGCACATCTTCTGGTACATAAGTTCTTTTGACCTAGAAAAAAATAAGGATAGGACTTTCAGGACGGAGTGTCGCCGTCTCGAGGCACAACTTGGGCAGGAGCACTTTTGCCCTCCGACGGAGCGATTCCACCGGGGGAACTTCCCTCCCAGAGGGGGAAATCGAAGCCATTGTCATCACCAACAACCCTATCATCTTTGGGAGGCCAGTCTCCATCAACATCACCATCTCATCTCAAACCCTAGATCATCTCTTGTGTTCAATCTTTGTACCAGAACCTCGGATTGGTACGTGCGGGTGACTAGTAGTGCTGATTACTTCTTGTAGTTGATTACTATATGGTTTATTTGGTGAAAGATTATATGTTCAGATCCATTATGCTATTTAATACCCCTTTGATCTTGAGCATGAATATCATTTTTTAGTAGTTACTTTTGTTCCTGAGGTCACGGGAGAAGTGATGTTGCAAGTAATCATGTGAATTTGATATGTGTTTGATATTTGATCATATATATGTTGTAATTCCCTTAGTAGTGTCATGTGAACGTCGACTACATGGCACTTGACCATATTTGGGCCTAAGGGAATGCATTGTGGAGTAGTTATTAGATGATGGGTTGCTAGAATGACATAAGCTTAAACCCTAGTTTATGCGCTACTTCGTAAGGGGATGATTTGGATCCATATGTTTAATGCTATGATTAGATTTATCTTAATACTTTTTTTGTAGTTGCGCATGCTTGTGAGGGGGTTAATCATAAGTGGGAGGCTTGTTCAAGTAAGAACAACATCCAAGCACTGATCCACCCACATATCAAAATATCAAAGTAACGAACACGAACCAAACCAGCATGATGAAAGTGACTAGATGAGATTCCCATGTGCCCTCAAGAACGCTTTGCTTATTATAAGAGACCGTTTTGGCCAGTCATTGGCCACAAAAGGATTGGGCTGCCTTGCTGCACTTTATTTACCATTACCACTACTTGCTTGGTCAAATTATCTTGCTATCAAACTACCTGTTACCGACAATTTCAGTGCTTGCATAAATTTCCTTGCTGAAAACCACTTGTCATTTCATTTTGTTCCTTGTTGGGTTCGACACTATTACTTATCTAAAGGACTACGATGACCCCCTATACTTGTGGGTCATCATTTCCCATCGAGGAATAGAGGCAAATCCCTACAAAATCAAAGCTAGCTGGATGCGGGGCCTCCCTTAGCCGATTCATCTCAAGGCTAGGAGAGAAGACCCCACCATTGTAGAAGTTGCTTAAGCAGACAAAAAATTTCAAATGGATAGATTAGGCTAGTGCGGCTCTAGAAGAAATCAAGGCACTCCTTGATTCTCGCCGCTCCCCACATCGACGAACCGATGATGCTGTATATATCGGCAACAAATAAAGTCGGTAGCGCGGTTCTCGTTATCGAGCGCAACATGGAGGGTCATAAACAACAGGTACAGAGGCCGGTATACCATGTTTCAAAAGTACCCATGCCATGTAAAACAAGGTATCCCTGCTACTAGAAAAATAACATACGCCGTGTTTATGGCCTCATGGAAATTATGGCATTACTTTCAAGAAAGCTCCATCACCGTGGCCTCAAAAGTACCACTGGATGACATCATCAACAATCGCGATGCCACTGGCCGAATGCTAAATGGACTATTGAGCTCCTACCTTTTGAAATCACTTATCGGCCATGCTAAGCTATCAAACCATAGGTATTGGAAGAATTTGTGGCCGAGTGGATGGAAGCCAAGCCCATTAGAGAGCATAGCACGTACTCACATTGGACCATGTACTTTGACGACTCCAAAATGCTTGACAGCCTCGACGCCGGGGTGGTTCTCACCTCGCCAACCGAACATAATATCAGGTACGTCCTTCAAATCATGTACACTAATTCTAGCAATGTTGTAGAATATGAAGCATTGCTGCACAAACTCCGGATGGCCACGTCAATGGGGATCCAACATCTGGAGGTCCGAGGAGACACTAACCTCACCATCTCCCAGGTCAACAGGGAGTTACACTCTAAGGAGCCAAAAGTGATGGCTTATCGTAACACTGTTATACCAATCTCGGCCTATTTCGATGGGCTACAGTTTCATCACATCCTGCAGGACATCAACCAAGCTACCGATATAATTTCCAGGATGGGCGTCAAATATGACCCAGTGACGGAAAATACCTTCCTGGAGCGGTTATTTAAACCATCAGTGGTGTGGCAGGACGGTGTGCGAAAGCACATTTGCTCCCTTGGTGGTTTTGGTAATTCACGCCAACATACATATTGTTGGACTAACATTTCCATCTAGTATATTTCAGGAAAAGTTCAACCTAGGCCTGGCTAGGACATGTGGATGTGGACCCATCGAAATGCTAAGGACAACCATTGGCAAAAGCTTCAAGACTCTACATATTTGGTTTAGTGATCAAAGATCATATTGAGTCCATAGGAAAGCCAATACTATTTGAAGGGGATGAGGTTTTGATCATGAGTCATTGCTCAAAGTTCTTGAAGATATTGCTCCAATAAAACTCAACCACTTTCCTACAGTCCATCTGTCCAAAACCCAAAGTCTATCTCGGTCCCACTAAACCACTCTTATCCAGACCCATCGAGATAACCATGACAGCAGCCACAACCTAAACCCTAGTAACTCAGTGACACCGAGATGACATTCGGTCCCACAGAAGTGCAAGCACCAAGTTTCTGTAACCCATTTGTTTCACTTTGGAGTCTCTGAGTGAAACTGATCAGAATTACTGAAGTGAGGAACTGCTTAGGTCATCACACTTTGGTGCCTCTAAGCAAAACCATTCGGTCATGACGAAACATCTAACGTTCGAATCATTTACACTGCTCAGTACCTCCAAGATTTATGATAAGTTCCACCAAGTTGGGCATAAAGTGAGTAATGGCTAGATCTTTGGTGAAGGCTATATATACCCTCCACCGCCACCTACTCTCAGAGAGAGCAAACAGGATGAAACTACACTTCCCATATGCATTTTATGAGAGAAAACCACCTACACTTGTGTTGAGATCAAGGAATTCCAATCCAACCATTTGAAACTTGATTTGTAGCCTCCCCAAGTTGTTCTCCATTCCAGTTTGTCTCCTACCCAAGCCAAATTTATTAGAGAGTGATTGAGTGTTTTTGAGACTATCTTTTGAAGCACAAGAGCAAGGAGATCATCAACATCAACATCATCTATTACCTTTTGGAGAGTCATGTATCCTAGACTGGCTAGGTGTCACTTGGGAGGCTCCAAGATCATGTGGAGTTGAACCAAGGAGTTTGTAAGGGCAAGGAGATTGCCTACTTTGTGAAGATCTACCCCGAGTGAGGCTATTCCTTCATGGGCGTATGCCATGGTGGAATAGAAAAGGTTGCTTCTTTGTGGAGCCTTCGTGGGTGGAGCCCTCCGTGGACTCGCGTAGCCATTACCCTTCATGGTTTGAAGTCTCCATCAACATGGATGTACAATAGCACCACTTGCCGGAACCATGCCAAAAACCATCGTGTCTTCATTGTGTTTTATCTTCCTATCTCTACCCCATTAACTTCCTTTGGTCTTGCATGTTGTACTATTTCCGCTGCCCTATCTCTAGATATGCATGTGTAGGAAGTATTGGTTGAAACTTGACTAGTGATAATATCTGCCTAATTATCAAGAAAACTAAAAACTACACCTTCACCTTGTTAAGTGCCTATTCACCCCCCTCTAGACCTATCTTCTTGATACTACAATGTGCAACCAACCAAACCCTCCATTTTTGAGATGGTCCCCCCAATAGTTGTTGAGCTAGACGAAGAGATAATTGGGGGCTTGGCAATTAAAGAAACATCATCGGTACACGAGATCATGGCAGTTATCGCGCCATGGACCGAACCTATCCTAGCATACTTACTTCATAAAGAGTTACATGAGGATCAGATGAATGCAGGATGGATCGTCAGACGATCAAAAGCATTCAAAGTCCACGAAGGAGAACTATACAAATGTAATGTTACTAGAGTCTGATACGTCTCCAATGTATCTATAATTTTTTATTATTCCATGCATTTATAGTATCAATCCTGGATGTTTTTTATGCATTTATATGCTATTTTATATCATTTTTGGGACTGGCCTATTAACCTAGTGCCCAATGCCAATTGCTGTTTTTTGCTTGTTTTTAGTTTTTCAGAAAGTCAATACCAAACGGAGTCCAGACACGATGAAACTTTATGAAGATTTTTTCTGGACCAGAAGGGACCCTTGAAGGTTCGGGAGAAGACTAGAAGAGTCACGAGGGAGCGACAAGCTCACTAGGTGTGCCCCGGGGGCGCCCCCTGAGCATGGCGGCCCCTTGTGGCACCTCTTGACCTAATTCCCCCTCTATAAATTCTCAAATATTCCCAATATAATAGAGAGCCACTTGAAACACTTTTTTCAGCGCCGTAAGCTTCTATTCTTCCATGATCCCATATGGAGGCCTTTTACGATACTCTGCCAGAGGGGGAATCGATCACTGAGGGCTTGTACATCATCCTTGCTGCCTTCCAATGACGCATTAGTAGTTCACCACAAACGGTCGGATTTAGGGATCTGGCAATCCTTGAGAGGTTCGAACTCTGAGGTGCGTGCGGAGATCTCAACCTGCCCAGCCTGCCTACTCGTGATCCTCCAAAGCCTAGCGCGTCGAGCTCAAAGAGACACAAAGACATGGAGATTTATACTGGTTCGGGCCACCATTCTGGTGTAATACCCTAATCCAGTGTGGTGTGGTGGATTGCCTCGAGGGGCTATGGATGAACTAGTACCATGGATGAACAAGCCTCAGGAGGTAAGGTGTTCTTGAGCTGGTGTGGTGCTCTACTTGTTCTGATCTTGGTCCCTCTCTAGGGTGGTGGCTAGGTCCTATATATAGTGGCCTTGGTCCTCTTCCCAAATATGAGCGGGAAGGGATTCCACAACGGCGGGATTTGGAAGGGGACAAGTAGTACAGTATATCCTGAAAAAATTAGTCTTCACCTGCGAAAAGCCTATGGTCGTGACGCTGTGGTGGCCTCGGTGATGACCTCCGTCCTGCCATCCTGGCGGTCTTGGTCTCGTTGCACTGAAATGGAAACCTTTTGGCTGATTCCTCAGGACTCCACGCCTATGACTTGCCTCTCTTGCACCGAAGAGGAAACCTGCGCTCTGCGCCCACCTGACGCCCGCCTGGCCTTGGTTGTCATGGCTCACGTCAGCTGAGCCTCGTGAGGTAGCTTGCATAGAATTCTCCGCCCCTTAGGAGCCCTTCTGAGGAGGCCACTTCCTTCGGGGGTCTTGGCGTTGCCCGCCTCGCGAGGCTTGGCCCCTCGCGAGGACCTTGCGGTGTTGGTGCTGAAGCTGGGCCATACCAGGCCGTTGATGAAGCCACGGGATGGGCTGCAGGCAGGCAGGACTGGATACCCCCAAGTCCAGGACGCTGACAGTAGCACCCGGGCCCAAGGCGCGCTCAGACTTAGCTTCCAGGCAAAGTCAAAGGGCAAGTGCGGAGCGCCACAGGCCCTAGCCGCCTGCGGCCTTGATGACGTGTGGCGATTGATTGGACGTGGGCGACTCCGCTTCCCCGCGCTGTCTCGGCAACTGCTCGACTTGACAATTGCATGCTGCATGCAGAGAGGATCATCATTACTGGAAATCGTGGGAGGCCGATGATTTACCTTCTCCCGGCTAGAAATGTGCAAGCAGGTGGAGCCCCTCCCCATCTCTCTTTCGTCTTGCTCCCGCCTGCTTCTTCTCCTCTCCATCTTGCTTCCATGGCGCCGATCAGGAGGTTCTCTGTGGCAGAGAAGGGGAAGGCTCCTAGGGAGGGGCCCGACCCTCTCCCGCCGAAGAAATGAATCCGCCTTCCTAACGATGCCCGTGTGGTGTGAGAGGTGGCCAGACCTTGGCAATCGAGGCCTCCTCCTGGCTTCCCTCTCCCCCTATACGCCTGCACCCAAGATGATGGGGTGCACTGTCGCACGGTGCGCGATGAGGATGGTAGGGACGCCATTGCCCTGCGGGCCGAACCATGGACCCACGCCAATGGTAGCTCGCACGAGTTCGTGGTGTGGGCGGTGATGCCTCCCGACACCTGGATCAGACTCCCGCGGTTCTTCGCCCGCGAGTTGCCTCCGAGGGGACCGGTCGAGCTATTGCTGCAGTAGGCAGGGTGCCGCAGCTTGGCCACCGGGGCTTAAGTCGAGGTGGTGCCACCTGGAGACGTCTTCATGACGCGAGGATGGGGCGAGATTGCCCGGGCTTGCTGGGCTGAGGAAGCCCTGGCAATCCACTTCGAGTATGACAGTGCGGCCAACCTGTTCTTCAAGGTCTTCAATGAGCAGGGCAAGCGGCTGGAATGCTGCTCCAGAGGGGACAGCTCGAGGGACGCCGTAGTGGGCGCTGGATATGCCGTTGCCCCCCTTTAGCGCTTCGTACAGCAGCAACGACGACTCCTGGGAATCTAGCGACTCTCCTGAGCCCAGTGATTTTCCAAAGTCGAGCAACGACAACTACGTGCCGCCAAGCTCCCTTCGAGGCTGGAGTGCTGCCGCCCGGCGCCGTCGGCGACGTTGTAGGACCTAGTAGTTACCTTCCCTGCGCGGAATGGAGATCAGCTCCCGTGGGGCTTGTAAGGATCGAAATGTATTAATATCAACGTCGTTTCTTTTGATTTTGTGATGGATGCGCGTATTCCAGTTCAGCTAGGTTCCTCCCTTTTCTTTTCTCTAGACAACATGGTGCTCTACGCCGACAGGACCCAGTCCCCAGGCAGGCTTCAGCCGTCGCTAGTATGCCAGGTCGCGATGCCGTGGTCAAGGCTAGGAGGTGAGCATCCCAAGGTCCGGTACATGAGACGCGATGCTCACGAGGTCCCCTTTGACGTGCAAGCAGCTGCATAGAAAATCAAAAAGGGGAGTTGAACCGCCCAAGTGGAACTGCGAGGCAGGGCGCATGGGGAGTGAAACTGGTGTTGTAGCGAGCCGAGACTTATCTTTTTGCTGCCTGAGTCCATTGGGGAGGTGATACTTGCTGTCACGCTTGTGGTACCGTCAGGTGCAGCCTGTCTTGGCCACCCCCTGCCTCGCTTGCCAAAGTGCTCTACGTCCTCAGGACCCGACCCTCAAGCGAGCTCAGCCCTCGCTGGTATGCTAGGTCGCGATGTCGTGGTCAAGGCCAGGGGGTGAGGGCTGGAGAGCCAGTATGAGCTCCCGAGATGCGATGCTCGGGAGGCCCCCCTTTAACGTGCAAGCGACGCGCAAGGCCAGACGATGGTTGTTCATGCCGACCTTTGTCCCATTGCTGGGTGAACCTACAGGTTGGATGACAACGGAGGCCGAGAGCCCCAGGGCATGAGACAGAGGCACCGAGGACCTTGTGAGGTGGTGTACGCGAGGCGGGCCGCGAACCAGAGCTCGATCCCCGGGTTTATCAGCGTTGCTGGGATGGACGCGAGCACAAGCGCCGTGCCGATGTGAGTATCATGCAGTGATGCGAGAATGACATTAGTCAGAACGCGTGATGGTCATGAGGCGGTGGTCACGAGGTGGCAATGATAGACAAATTCGTAGAAATGATTAGATAGTCCTGGTGAACGCAAAACGATTCATGTCGTGAGGCTAGACCCACAAGGGCTGGGGTTGGTGTAGCCCAAGGGGTGCCCCCAAACTGAATGAACTAGGGAGATGTCACCTGGTACCGTTGCTGAAGAGTTGTTGAAGTAGCCAAAAAACATGCGCCGCTGAAGCCGTTCCTCATGAGCCGCTCCGGTGCTGAGCCTCGGGAGGCTCAAAGGGACAGGAAGGCTCCTGAAGAGTGCTCCTCCATCTCCTCTAGGATCGCCTGGTGTCTGGCCTCGTAGGCCATCCAAGCGTCCCTCATGCAGCGCTGGGACGCCTCAGCCGTGCCCGCCAGGCCAAAAGGCATGCGAATGTAGCTGTGAGGCGGACCCTCACATCGGCCGACACAAGACGGTTACATGAGTTGTCGAGATGTGACCCTGTTGAGCCCGGGAATGTCGATGCAGACGCGAAACTCCTTACTCATGCCAATGCAATGAGCTACGCCACGCGGTAGGCGATGATTGCCTTGTACAACCCTTCCTTCCTGAACCTCCTCGATCGCATTGCTGATGAACTCCTGAACACATGGTGCCCCATGCCTGCTGCTTTCTCCTAGGAAGCGTGCTCTGAAGAGCGCCTCCACATGGTGCCCAAGCGCCACTCTTGCGACATTGGCTAGATTTGAAGCCCTCCAAAGGAGAGCCCCCGATCCCACCCTTAGAGGAGCGCCGGGCGCGCCTTCCTGTGCGGTGGGTGAAGGTGCCGCGTCCGGAGACGTGAGGCTCAGTGCTCCGTCCTCGATTGATGCTTCCTCACGAGACCCCTGGCCTAGCTGCAGCTTCTTTGTCTTGGGAGCGACCTCAGGAGGGAGGGCGCCGTCTTCGTCTTCTGGGTTCTCAACTGCTGCGGCCTGGAAAGCGCGCTCGAGGGAGCACACTGTATCCTTCTCTTGGCAGGCGATTGTGATGATGCGCCGCTTCCTGGCATCTTGAGGACGTTGTAGCCGTGGTGTGTGGCCGCCATGAACTTGGCCAGTGCTGGGTACCCTAGGATGGCGTTGTAGGGCAGGCGGATGTCTGCGACGTCGAAGTCGATGAGCTCGGTGTGGTAGTTGTTGCGCTCGCCGAAGGTGACTGGGAGGCGAACCTGCCCGATCAGGTGTGTCGATCCGTCGGTCACTCCTGAGAATGGCTTGGTGGGGTGCAGCTGGTAGTATGGCACCTGGAGCCTATCGAACGTCTGAACGGAGGGAACATTGAGCCCTGCTCCGCCATCGATGAGGGTCTTGGTGACGGTCACGTTGCTGATAATGGGGGACGAGAGCATGGGGAGCGCGCCAGCGGTGGCCGCGCACTTGAGCCGGTCTAAGGAGTCGAAGGTGATGGCGCACTTGGACCACTTGAGAGGGCGAGTTGCTTCAAGCTTGGGGAGCACTGCATTCACCTCGCGCACAAACTGCTTGGAGACACGGTGGGAAGCCGGGGACTGTGAGCCGCCCAAGATGCAGGCAATGGGCCGAGGCTCCCGGAAGCCCCCAGCCCCCTCATCCCGGTTGTGATCTTCATTCCTTCTTGGCGGTGGAGGCAGAGGAGGCAAAGCTGCGTTGCCCTAAGGGCGGTCCTCACGAGGCTGCTCCCTCCAGTTGCCCTCACGAGGCTGATCCTGCCAGTGGTCCTCACGAGGTTGGTCGTGGCACTCCAGACGGCGGTCGCTTCCATCCCAGCGTCCTCCACCATGGCCACCTCCGCGCCCGTAGCCTCGATCTCTGCGCTCGGGGCATCGACCGAGATGCCCGTCGTAGAGAGCCCTGAGCTCCTAGCAGTCGCTGGTGTTGTGGCTATAGACGTTGTGGAAGGCGCAGAACGCCCGCTTGCCCTTGGATGACTCGGGGTGGTCGCAGTCGTGCTTGGTCTCTTGCTCGGTCGCAAGCACGGATGACCCCTTGCGCTTTCTGTACTTGGTCTTGGTCTTCTTGTCTTCTAGATCAGCATCAGGGAGCTCGAGGAGGGAGAGGCTGATGTCTACTACACAACCTTCTTCTTGTAGACGTTGTTGGGCCTGCAAGTGCATAGGTTTGTAGGACAGTAGCAAATTTCCCTCAAGTGGATGACCTAAGGTTTATCAATCCGTAGGAGGCGTAGGATGAAGATGGTCTCTCTCAAACAACCCTGCAACCAAATAACAAAGAGTCTCTTGTGTCCCCAACACACCCAATACAATGGTAAATTGTATAGGTGCACTAGTTCGGCGAAGAGATGGTGATACAAGTGCAAATAGATGGTAGATATAGGTTTTGTAATCTGAAATAATAAAAACAGCAAGGTAACTAATGATAAAAGTGAGCGTAAACGGTATTGCAATGATAGGAAACAAGGCCTAGGGTTCATACTTTCACTAGTGCAAGTTCTCTCAACAATAATAACATAGATAGATCATATAACAAGCCCTCAACATGCAACAAAGAGTCACTCCGAAGCCACTAATAGCGGAGAACAAACATAGAGATTATGGTAGGGTACGAAACCACCTCAAAGTTATTCTTTCGGATCAATCTATAAAAGAGTTCGTACTAGAATAACACCTTAAGACACAAATCAACCAAAACCCTAATGTCACCTAGATACTCCATTGTCACCTCTAGTATCTGTGGGCATGATTATACGATATGCATCACACAATCTCAGATTCATCCAACCAACACAAAGTACTTCAAAGAGTGCCCCAAAGTTTCTATCGGAGAGTCAAGAACGTGTGCCAACCCCTATGCATAGGTTCCCAATGTCACGAAATCCGCAAGTTGATCACCAAAACATACATCAAGTGGCACATGACATCCCATTGTCACCACAGATAATCATAGCAAGACATATATCAAGTGTTCTCATAAAAGACTCAATCCAATAAGATAACTTCAAAGGGGAAACTCAATTCATCACAAGAGAGTAGAGGGGGAGAAACATCATAAGATCCAACTACAATAGTAAAGCTCGGGATGCATCAAGCTCGTGCCATAGAGGGAACACGAGAGAGAGAGAGAGAGAGAGAGAGAGAGAGAGAGATCAAACACATAGCTACTGGTACATACCCTCAGCCCTGAGGGTGAACTACTCCCTCCTCGTCATGGATAGCGCCGGGATGATGAAGATGGCCACCGGTGATGGGTTCCCCCTCCGGCAGGACGCCGGAAAGGGCTCTCGAGAGGTTTTTGGTGGCTACAGAGGCTTGCGGCGGCGGAACTCCCGATCTATCTTCTGTTCTGGAAGTTTTAGGGTACGTAGGTATATATGGGTGAAAGAAGTACGTCGGTGGACCGAAGGGGGGGCCACGAGGCAGGGGGCCCGCCCAAGGGGGGTGGGCGCGCCCCCACCCTCATGGGCACCTCCCTTCTTCCCTGACATGCACTCCAAGTCCATCGGGTGGCTTTCCGTCCAAAAATAACTTCTCCAGTTGATTTCTTTCTGTTTTGACTCCGTCTGATATTCCTTTTCCTCGAAACACTGAAATAAGCATAAAACATCAAATCTGGGTTGGGCCTCCGGTTAATAGGTTAGTCCCAAAAATAATATAAAAGTGGATAATAAAGCCCAATATTGCCCAAAACAGTAGATAATATAGCATGGAGCAATCAAAAATTATAGATACGTTGGAGACGTATCAAGCATCCCCAAGCTCAATTCCTGCTCGTCCTCGAGTAGGTAAATGATAAAAAAGATAATTTTTGATGCGGAGTGCTAGTTGGCATAATTTCAATGTAATTCTTCTTACTTGTGATATGAATATTCAGATCCAAAAGATTCAAGACAAAAGTTTATATTGATAAAAGAAATATAACACTTCAAGCATACTAATCAAAGCAATCATGTCTTCTCAAAATAACATGGCAAAAGAAAGTTCATCCCTACAAAATCATATAGTTAGGCTATGCTTCATTTTCGTCACACAAAGATGTTCCCAACTTCTATACCCCTGATGACAAGCCAAGCAATTATTTCGTACTTAAATAATCTCAAACTTTTTCAACCTTCACGCAATACATGAGCGTGAGCCATGGAGCACTATGGGTGGAATAGAATATGATGATGGGGATTGTGTGGAGAAGACAAAAAAGGAGAAAGTCTCACATTGACGAGGATAATCAATGGGCTATGGAGATGCCCATCAATTGATGTCAACATGAGGAGTAGGGATTGCCATGCAACGGATGCACTAGAGCTACATATGCTCAACAAAAGAAAACTAGTGGGTGTGCATCCAACTCGCTTGCTCATGAAGACCTAGGGCATTTGAGGAAGCCCATCGTAGGAATATACAAGCCAAGTTCTATAATGAAAAATTCCCACTAGTATAAAAAGACAACTTATGAGACTCACTAGATGCAAAACAAGGTGCTACTTTGAAGCACAATATGTGAGACTCACTACATGAAGAACAAGGTGCTACTTTGAAGCACAAGTGTGGAAAAAGAGATAGTAGCATTGCCCCTTTCCCTTTTTTTTTCTTTTTTTTCTTTGGCCTTTCTTTTTTTGGCCTTTCTCTTTTTTTTCGGGACAATGCTCTAATAATGATGATCATCACACTTCTATTGATTACAACATAAGGATTACAACTCGAAACTAGAAAAAGATATGACTCTATATGAATGCCTCCGGCGGTGTACCGGGATGGTGCAATGAATCAAGAGTGACATGTATGAAAAATAATGCATGGTGGCTTTGCCACAAATACGATGTCAACTACATGATCATGCAATGGCAATATGACAAAAGTAAAGTATGTCATGATGATGATGAATGGAACGGTGGAAAGTTGCATGGCAATATATCTCGGAATGGCTATGGAAATGCCATAATAGGTGGGTATGGTGGCTGTTTTGAGGAAGATATAAGGAGGTTTATGTGTGATAGAGCGTATCGTATCACGGGGTTTGGATGCACCGGCAAAGTTTGCACCAACTCTCAAGGTGAGAAAGGGCAATGCACGATACCGAAGAGGCTAGCAAAGGTGGAAATGTAAAAGTGCGTATAATCCATGGACTCAACATTAGTCAAAAGAACTCATATACTTATTGCAAAAATTTAGAAGTCATCAAAAACCAAGTACTACGCGCATGCTCCTAGGGTGATAGATTGGTAGGAAAAGACCATCGCTCGTCCCCGACCGCCACTCATAAGGATGCACAAGCCAGGTACACTTCATGTTTCAAATTTGTTACACAACTTTAACCATACGTGCATGCTACGGGACTTTCTAACTTCAAAACAAGTATCTCTCAATTTCACAACTACTCAACTAGCATGACTCTAATATCACTACCTCCATATCTCAAAACAATTATCAAGTATCAAACTTTTCTTAGTATTCAACACACTCATAAGAATTCTTACAAATCTTGTATGCCTAGCATATTAGGATTATTTAAGAAAATTACCATGCTATTTAAGACTCTCAGAATAATCTAAGTGAAGCATGAGAGATCATCTATTTATTCAAAATAAAACTACCACCATGCTCTAAAAGATATAAGTGAAGTACTAGAGCAATAACAAAAACTAGTCCGAAAGATATAAGTGAAGATCAATGAGTAGCTAAATAATTATGCAACTATGCGAAGACTCTCTCTTATTTAATAATTTAAGATCTTGATACATTATTCAAGCAGCAAGAAAAGATAAAGAAAACTACATTGCAAGGATAGCACAACTCATGTGAAGAAGCAAAAACTTAGGCTCAACCGATACTAACCGATAGTTGTTGAAGAAGAAAGGTGGGATGCCTACCGGGGCATCCCCAAGCTTAGATGCTTGACACTTATTGAAATATTATCTTGGGGTGACTTGGGCATACCCAAGCTTGAGCTTTTGTGTCTCCTTAATTCCTCTCATATCATGGTTTCTCTTTTTATCAAAAGCTTCATTCACAACAAACTCAACGAGAACTCGTGAGATAGGTTAGTATAAACCAATGCAAAACCTTATCATTTTCTACTGTAACAAATCACTTAAATAATTATTCAACATTGCATACTAAATGCCTCTGCATATTTAATACTCTTATCCTCAAATAGAATCATTAATTAAGCAAACATATGCAAACAATGCAACCATAACAGCAATCTGCCAAAACAGTACAGTCTGTAAAGAATGCAAGAGTATCAATACTTCCCTGACTCCAAAAATTATGAACTAAAATTCCCACTGTAGTAAATTTATCAGATCTCATTATGCAAAAGGATTCAACATTATACCACTCTCTGAATTTTCTAGGGAATTTTTCAACAGCGGTAAACTTTCTGTTTTCAAACAGCAACATGTATAGTAGCAAACTAAGCATGGCAAAGGCTATCCTTGACTTTTTTATTGGAACTAAAGATGCAAAACATTATTCTAAATAACAGCAAGCAAATACTAAAAAAATAAAATAACGCTCCAAGCAAAACACATCATGTGGTGAATAAAAATATAGCTCCAAGTAAAGTTACCAATGAACGAAGACAAAAGAGGGGATGCCTTCCGGGGCATCCCCAAGCTTAGGCACTTAGTTGTCCTTGAATATTACCTTGGGGTGCCTTGGGCATCCTTAAGCTTAGGCTATTGCCACTCCTTATTCCATAGTCCATCGAATCTTTACCCAAAACTTGAAAACTTCACAACACAAAACTCAACAGGAAATCTTATAAGCTCCGTTAGTGAAAGAAAACAAAACCACCACATTGGTACTGTAATTAACTCATTCTAAATTCATATTGGTGTAATATATACTGTACTCCAACTTATCTATGGTTCATAACCTCCGGTACTACTCATAGATTCATCAAAATAAGCAAACAACACAAAGAAAACAGAATTTGTCAAAAACAGAACAGTCTGTAGTAATCTATATAAAATGTATACTTCTGGAACTCCAAAAATCCTACCAAATTAGGAAGTCCTAAGCAATTCGTGTACCAATCTAGAGCAAAAAGAATCTGATCAGAAGAACGTTTCTGTGAATTAACAAAACTAATTTACTGGGTGCAAAAGTTTCTGATTTTCAGCAGGATCAACACAACTATCACCGTAAGCCATCCTAAAGGTCTTACTTGGCACTTTATTGAAACAAAAGCTATAAAACATGATTATTACAGTATCATAATCATGTGAACACACAAAAACAGTAAGGATAAGTATTGGGTTGTCTCCCAACAAGTGCTTTTCTTTAATGCCTTTCTAGCTAGGCATGATGATGACAATGATGCTCACATAAAAGATAAGAATTGAAACATAACGGGAGCATCATGAAGCATATGACTAGCACTTTTAAGTCTAACCCACTTCCTATGCATAGGGATTTTGTGAGCAAACAACTTATGGGAACGATAATCAACTAGCATAGGAAGGTAAAACAAGCATAGCTTCAAAACTTGAAGCACATAGAGAGGAAACTTGATATTATTGCAATTCCTACAAGCATATATTCCTCCCTCATAATAATTTTCAGTAGCATCATGAATGAATTCAACAATATAATCAGCACCTAAAGCATTCTTTTCATGATCTACTAGCATAGAAAATTTACTACTCTCCTCATAAGCAAAATTCTTCTCATGAATAGTAGTGGGAGCAAACTCAACAAAATAACTATCATATGATTTAAAATTAGGATCAAGATGACAAGTTTCATGGTTATCATTATTCTTTAAAGCATACGTGTCATCACAATAATCATCATAGATAGGAGGCATGCTTTCATCATAGTAAATTTGCTCATCAAAGCTTGGGGGACAAAAAATATCATCTTCATCAAACATAGCTTCTCCAAGCTTGTGGCTTTGCATATCATTAGCATCATGGATATTCAAGGAATTCATACTAACAACATTGCAATCATGCTCATCATTCACATATTTTATGCCAAGCATTCTATGTAATTCTTCTTCTAGTACTTGAGCACAATTTTCCTTCCCATCATTTTCACGAAAGACATTAAAAAGATGAAGCATATGAGGCATCCTTAATTCCATTTTTTGTAGTTTTCTTTTATAAACTAAACTAGTGCTAAAACAAGAAACAAAAAGATTCGATTGCAAGATCTAAAGATATACCTTCACTTACCTAGCCTCCCCGGCAACGGCGCTAGAAAAGAGCTTGATGTCTACTACACAACCTTCTTCTTGTAGACGTTGTTGGGCCTGCAAGTGCACAGGTTTGTAGGACAGTACCAAATTTCCCTCAAGTGGATGACCTAAGGTTTATCAATCCGTAGGAGGCGTAGGATGAAGATGGTCTCTCTCAAGCAACCCTGCAACCAAATAACAGATAGTCTCTTGTGTCCCCAACACACCCAATACAATGGCAAATTGTATAGGTGCACTTGGTCGGCGAAGAGATGGCGATACAAGTGCAATAGGGATGGTAGATAAAGGTATTTGTATTCTGAAATAATAAAAACAGCAAGGCAAGGTAACTAATGATAAAAGTGAACGCAAATGGTATTGCAATGCGTTGAAACAAGGCCTAGTGTTCATACTTTCACTAGTGCAAGTTCTCTCAACAATAATAACATAGATAGATCATATAACAAGCCCTCAACATGCGACAAAGAGTCACTACGAAGCCACTAATAGTGGAGAACAAATGTAGAGATTATGGTAGGGTACGAAACCACCTCAAAGTTATTCTTTCGGATCAATCTATAAAAGAGTTCGTACTAGAATAATACCTTAAGACACAAATCAACCAAAACCCTAATGTCACCTAGATACTCCATTGTCACCTCAAGTATCCGTGGGCATGATTATACGATATGCATCACACAATCTCAGATTCATCCAACCAACACAAAGTACTTCAAAGAGTGCCCCAAAGTTTCTATCGGAGAGTCAAGAACGTGTGCCAACCCCTATGCATAGGTTCCCAATGTCACGAAACCCGCAAGTTGATCACCAAAACATACATCAAGTGACACATGATATCCCATTGTCACCACAGATAATCACGTCAAGACATACAGCAAGTGTTCTCATAAAGGACTCAATCCGATAAGATAACTTCAAAGGGGAAACTCAATTCATCATAAGAGAGTAGAGGGGGAGAAACATCATAAGATCCAACTACAATAGCAAAGCTCGAGATATATCAAGATCGTGCCATAGAGGGAACACGAGAGAGAACACGAGGGAGAGAGAGAGATCAAACACATAGCTACTGGTACATACCCTCAGCCCCAAGGGTGAACTACTCCCTCCTCATCATGGATAGCATCGGGATGATGAAGATGGCCACCGGTGATGGGTTCCCCCTCCGGCAGGGCACCAGAAAGGGCTTCCGATGTGTTTTTGGTGGCTACAGAGGCTTGCGGCGGCGGAACTCCCGATCTATCTTCTGTTCTGGAAGTTTTAGAGTACGTAGGTATATATGGGTGAAAAAAGTATGTCGGTGGACCGAACGGGGGGGCCATGAGGCAGGGGCGCCCCCCACCCTTGTGGGCACCTCCCTTCTTCCCTGACGTGCACTCCAAGTCCATCAGGTGGCTTTCCTTCCAAAAATAACTTCTCCAGTTGATTTCGTTCGGTTTTGACTCCGTCTGATATTCCTTTTCCTCGAAACACTGAAATAAGCATAAAACAACAAATCTGGGCTGGGCCTCCGGTTAATAGGTTAGTCCCAAAAATAATATAAAAGTGGATAATAAAGCCCAATATTCCCAAAACAGTAGATAATATAGCATGGAGCAATCAAAAATTATAGATACATTGGAGACGTATCAGAGGCGTCCATCCTCAGCCCTTGCACACTTGTTCGCCATGTTGAACATCTCCAGAGCGGTACAGAGATCCTCGTGGATGGCTAGCTCCTCCTTCATCTTGATATCACGGATGCCATCGGTGAACGCGGAGATGATGGCCTCGTCAGACACCTTGCGAATCTTGAGGCGAACATTGTTGAAGTGCTAGATATACTTATGCAGGGTCTCTCCAGGTTGTTGCTTGACGCGGCGTAGGTTGCCCGCGGCCGGCGAACGGTCGCGAGTGCCCTGGAAGTTGGCGATGAAGCGGCCATGCATCTCCTCCCAGGAAGAAACCGACCCCTCGGTCAGGTTCAGGAGCCAAGAATGCGCGCCATCCTTGAGGACCATCGGGAACCAGTTTGCCATGATCTTCTCATCGTTGTTCGCCGCCTCGATGCTCAACTCGTAGAGCTGTTGGAACTCGGTGGAGTCTGCGGTGCCGTTGTAGCATGGAGGCAGGTCAGGCTTGAACTTGCTCGGCCAGACGACGTTGCGGAGCTCCGCAGTGAACGCGCGACATCCTGCCGTGGCCACCGGAGGTTGTCGAGGGGGTGGGACATCGTCCTGGTGCATGTGCTTCGCCACCTCCTATGGCGGCGTGCGAGCCTGGTGCTGGGGTGCTGGAAGCACACGTGTTTCTCCTTGGGGATGTTGCACCACCTGGCAGCTCACATCATCCCGAGCCAGCGCCGGGCGCTGTGGGTCGCGCCGTGGAGCCATACGCCTTGGCTCGATGATGGCGCCCCGGGCCGGAGGTGGAGGAGGAGCTCCGTGTGTGACGTCGCCCGCTGCAGGTGGTTGCTGTGGCAGCAAGTGAGCCGGCCCGTCGGAGCCCCTGTGCGCGACGCTGATGAGCTCGGCGATCTGCTCGAGCCACTCCTCCTAGAGATCACCCACCGAACGGTAGCGAAGAAGCTCCCACGCCATGAGCAAAGCGGCCTGTGCGTCCACCTGGATGCGGCGCGCGTGGGATGACGAAGCAGCTAGGGTCAGTGATGGAGTAGTGATGTGGCCGTCACGGCGCACCGACGGGTGCAATGATGAAGCTTGCTGATCGTGGCCGGCAGGGCCCGTGGCGGCGTTGGCCACCAGAGAAGGAGCGCGGCTAGCACTACCGTCACCCGCCGGAGCCGTCTGAGCAACGCGGGCGGTGACCGCAGCCCGACGCTCGACGCGAGCCCTGCGCGTGTTGGCCATGGAGGTGTCGGAGCGGTGGCAGATCGAACGACGGAAGAGAGGATCTGACGCACCCCTACCTGGCGCGCCAAATGTCGGATTTAGGGATCCGGCAACCCTTGAGAGGTTCAAACTCTGGGGTGCATGCGGAGATCTCAATCTTCCCAGCCTGCGTACTCATGATCCTCCAAAGCCTAGCGCGTCGAGCTCAAAGAGACACAAAGACACAGAGATTTATACTGATTCGGGCCACCGTTGTTGTGTAATACCCTAATCCGGTGTGGTGTGGTGGATTGCCTCGAGGGGCTATGGGTGAACTAGTACCGTGGATGAACAAGCCTCAGGAGGTGACGTGTTCTTGAGCTGGTGTGGTGCTCTACTTGTTCTGATCTCGGTCCCTCTCTAGGGTGGTGGCTAGGTCCTATATATAGTGGGCTTGGTCATCTTCCCAAATATGAGCGGGAAGGGATTCCACAACGGCGGGATTTGAGAGGGGGCAAGTAGTACAATCTATCTTGACAAAAGTAGTCTTCTCCTGCGAAAAGCCTCTACTCGTGACGCTGCGGTGGGCTCGGTCCTGCCGTCCTGGCGGTCTTGGTCTCGTTGCACTGAAATGGAAACCTTTGGCTGATTCCTCAAGACTCCACGCCTGTGGCTTGCCTCCCTTGCACCGAAAAGGAAACTTGCGCTCTGCGCCTGCCTGGCGCCCGCCCGGCCTGGGTCGTCATGGCTCACGTCAGCTGAGCCTCATGAGGTAGCTTGCATAGAACTCTCCGCCCCTCAGGAGCCCTCCTGAGGAGGCCGCTTCCTTCAGGGGTCTTGGCGTTGCCCGCCTAGCGAGGATCTTGCGGTGTTGGTGCTGAAGCTGGGTCGTACCAGGCCCTCGAGGAAGCCACGGGGTGGGCCACAGGTAGGCAAGACTGGATACCCCTAAGTCCAGGACGCCGACACAAACCTATGGGCCCATAGCTAGTAGCTAGATTGCTTGTTCTCTCTCTCTCTCTCTCTCTCTCTCTCTCTCTCTCTCTCTCTGATCTTCAATACAATGTTCTCCTCAATGTTCTTGGAGTTATGTTTGATGTGATCTTCTTTTGTGGTGTTTTGTTGGGATCCGATGAATTGTGGGTTTATGATGTGAATATTAATGATAAGTAATGGACTCTTTTACAAACTTTATCATGCATGATTGTTATAGCTTTGTATTTCTCTCTGATATATCCGTTTGGTTTGGCCAACTAGATTGATTTCTCTTCAGTGGGAGAGGTGCTTTGTGATGGACTCAATCTTGCAGTTCTCTATCCTAGTGAGAGAAAGAGACAAGACACGTATTTCTATAGTTGCCATTAAGGGTAAAACGAGGGGGTTTACTCATATTGATTCGGTTTACTTTGTCTACATCATGTCATCTTGCTTAAGGCGTTACTCTGTTTTCATTAACTTAATACCCTAGATGCATGTTGGATAGAGGTCGATGGGTGGAGTAATAGTAGTAGATGTAGGCAGAAGTCAGCCTACTTGTATCGGACGTGATGCCTATACACATTATCATTGCCTTGAATATTGTCATAACTATGTGCCTTTTATCAACTGCCCAAAAGTAATTTGTTTACCCATTGTATGTTATTTGTCCGAGAGAGAAGCCTCTAGTCAAAACTATGGCCCCCAGGTCTATTTTAATCATATATCTATATATATATGCTAATTTGTTTTCACTACAGGCTTCTCTCTTGAACATAGTATACGATGGCTAAACAAATTACTGTTGGGCAATTGATAGAAAAGCGAGTAATCATGATGATATCCAAGGCAATGATCATGTATATAGGCATCACGTCCGAGACAAGTAGACCGACTCCTGCGTGCATCTACTACTATTACTCCACACATCGACCACTATCCAGCATGCATCTAGAGTATTAAGTACATAAAGAACGGAGTAATGCCTTAAGCAAGATGACATGATGTAGACAAAGTAAATCCAATCAATATGAATAAACCCCATATTTTTATCCTTAATGGCAATGATACAAGTACATGTATGCCCCTTTCTGTCACTGGGATTGAGCAATGCAAGATCGAACCGATCACAAAGCACCTCTCCCATTGCAAGATAAGTCAATCTAGTTGGCCAAACCAAACGGATAGATCAGAGAGAAATACAAAGCTATAACAATCATGCATAAATGATTTCAGAGAAGACTCAAATAATATTCATGGATAATATGATCATAAACCTACAATTCATCGGATCACAACAACACACCGCAAAAAGGATTACATCGAATAGATCTCCAAGAACATAGAGGAGAACATTGTATTGAAGATCAAAGAGAGAGAAGAAGCCATCTAGCTACTAGCTATGGACCTGTAGGTTTGTGGTGAACTACTCACACATCATCGGAAGGGCAACAAGGTTGATGTAGAAGCCCTCCGTGATCGATTCCCCCTCCAGTAGAGTTTCGGAAAAGGTCTCCAGATACAGCGGCGAAAAAAGTATTTGGGGTGGCTATCTGATGTACGGGGATATTTTAGAATTCATAGAGGAGGAATTAGGTCAAGAGATGCCATGAGGGGCCCACAAGCCTGGGGGCGACCCCTGGGGCGCGCCTTGTGAGCTTGTCACTCCCTCGTGGCTCGTCAAGTCTTCTCCGAACCTTCTAGGGTCCCTTCTGGTCCAGAAAAAAATAATCCAAAGTTTTTCTCCGTTTGGATTCTGTTTGATATTGATTTCCTTAAAAGCCAAAAATAAGAAAAAAATAGCAATTGGCACTGGGCACTAGGTTAATAGGTTAGTCCCAAAAATGATATATAATCGCGTATAATTGCATAACAAATATAAAATATTGATACTATAATAGCATGTAACAATAAAAAATTATAGATATGTTGGAGACATATTAGTAAGCAATGTCTTTCGAACGAGATTCTACTGGCCCACTACGCAAGCAGATGCTAAAGAATTAGTGGAACAACACGCATGTTGTCTATCCTTCACCAATCAAAGCCACATACTAGCTACAACCCTTCAAACCATCCCTATCACGTGGCCATTTGCGGTCTGGAGCCTGGATATGGTTGGCCCACTTCGAGAGGGATCTGACCACAAGAAGTACCTCCTTGTGATGGTGGATAAGTTCACCAAATGGAACGAGGCCAAGTGTGTGATCTTGGCGAAGGCAGGGCCAATAATTACCTTTATTTCCAACATTGTGCACTGTTTTGGCATACCACACAGCATTATCACGGACAATGGGTCCAACTTTATAGCCAAGGAAATAAAGGAATGGTGCACTAAAATGGGCATTAAGCTTGATTTTGTCTTAGTATATCACCACGGTCCAATGGTCGGGTAGAACGAGCCAACAACTTAATATTAGGTGGTCTTAAACCGCGCCTAGTTCATTCCCTAGGATTGGCAGGCTCTAAATGGGTATTTGAGCTCAACTCTGTCCTCTGGGGCTTACGCACCACACCAAATAGATCCACAGGCTACAACCCATTTTTTACGGTTTATGGTGCCGAGGCCATAATCCCTAATGATCTCATCCATCATACACCTCGAGTATGCATGCATGAAGAAAAAGAGGCCGAGTTGGACCGGCAGGATGACCTCGATGCCCTAGAGTAGGAGCGTGATGTTGCTAGGGCATTGATACTTGTAAAATGCGTTGGGATTTCCCCGAAGAGGAGGGGTGAAGCAGTATATAGAGAAAAGTATTTCCCTCAGTGAGAACCAAGGTTATCAAACCAATAGTAGAGCCAAGCAAACTCCCCTAAGTAGCAACTACGCACACAAAAGCAAATACTTGCACCCAACGCGGGCAAGAGGGTTGTCAATCCCCTTGAACTTGTTACTTGCGAGTATTAATTCTGATAGTGATAGATAGAAAACTAAATTGAAAAACAAAGTAAAATAAAAAAATTGCAGCAATGTATTTTTGGTTTTAATAATATGTAAAAGTAGACCCGGGGCCATAGTTTTCACGAGAGGCTTGTCTCTCGAAAACATAGAATACAGTGGGTAAACAAATTACTGTTGGGCAATTGATAGAAAAGCGCATAGTTATGATGTATTCATGGCCATGATCATGTATATAGGCATCACATCTGTGACTAGACCGACTCCTGCCTACATCTACTACTATTACTCCACCAATCAACCACTATCCAGCATGCATCTATGGTATTAGGTTCATCAAAAATAGAGTAATGATTTAAGAAATATGACATGATGTAGACAAAGTAAACCCAATCAATATGAATAAACCCCGTCATTTTACTCTTAATGGCAACAACACAATATGTGCCTTGCTCCCCTAGTATCACTGGGTGAGGACACCACAAGATTGAACCCATCAAAGAGCACCTCTCCCACTTAAGATAAATCAATCTAGTTGGACAAACCAAATGGATAGATCACAAAGAAATACAAAGCTATAACGATCACGCATAATAAAGATCCGAAAAGACTCAGTTACTTTCAATGAATACTCCGATCATAAATACACAATTCATCGGATCCCAACAAACAAACCACAAAAGATGATTACATCAGATAGAACTCCAAGAAGATCGAGGAGAACATGGTATTGAAGATCAAATAAAAAGAAGAAGACATCTAGGTACTAGCTATGGACCCGTAGGTATGTGGTAAAATACTCATGCATCATTGAAAGGCAACAAGGATGATGTAGAAGCCCTCCGTAATCAATTCCCCCTTCGGCAGAGTACCGGAAAAGGCCTTCAGATGGGAGTATGGAAGAACATAAGCTTGCAACGGAGGAAAACTATTTCGGGTGGCTCTCTGTTGGTTTGGGAATATTTGGGAATTTACAGAGTTGGAATTATGTCAAACGGAGCAACGAGGGGGCCCACAAGCTCAGAGGGCGCGCCTTTCCCCTAGGGCGCGCCTAGTGAGCTCGTGGCCCTCTTGTATATCTTCTGGCCTCCTCCCGAAGCGTCTAGGGTCCCTTTTGGTCCATAAAAAATCACTGTAAAGTTTCATCGCGTTTGGACTTCGTTTGGTATTGATTTTCTGAAAAGCCAAAAACAAGCAAAAAACAGCAACTAGCACTGGGCACTAGGTTAATAGGTTAGTCCCCAAAATGATATAAAATAGCATAAAAATGCACATAAAGCATCCAAGATTGATAATATAATAGCATGAAACAAATCAAAAATTAGAGATACATTGGAGACGTATCAGGCATGTTTCATATTTACCAACAAGAGGCTAGGCGATACCAGAGCAGGGAAGTCTGAACAAAAACCTACAACACCGGGGATTTAGTCCTCCGACAATGCAGACAAGCTGGATCAACATAAACTATCCGTCAATTGAGATGGACCATTCATCATTGACCGGGTGCTCGCTGGAGGAGCATATCATCTTCGAGATCCCAAGAATAATCGACTGGAGCCAAACCCGCGGAACGTTGTCCGATTACATTGTTTTCTTGGTTAAACACTTCCTTCGCCACCTCCTTCATGATGCATTTCTTCTTTTTTATACCATAAGCTAGTACCTTTTCCATATAACATATTAGCATCGGATTACTGAATTATTATTCGTACTATGTATTTTTCCAATTATTTCTCGTATGAGGCACTACGCGTAATATGGCTCATGGGCACATTAAGCATAGTCCCCTTAAAATATACCTACATTAGAATTAGTCCGGACCTATGAAAGCCAATAATATAACTAGGGTCTCCTTGAAATGTCTCACCACCAAGACCTCGTGGCTCTTTGGATCCATTACATCATCGGCATTGTATTATATATACAGGTGGTACCTTCCTGTGAATTCATTATAAAGCCGCAATATGCATCAATTTGACTTGAGGTTTTTTCAAAGTTGGGTTGCCTGGATCATGTGCTTACCCTCTACATTCCTGACGAACTCAACTAGGGGGGTAAAGGGAGCACCTCTGTGATTGTTACTTCTAGGTTATCCGAGCAAGTACCTCAGACGGGTGAAGCCTCAAACTAGCGGTCACAAGAATATAATTGGTCGACAGCGAAGGAAGTGAAAATACAAGGTACCCTTCCAAAGGACGAAGCACGGACCTTCAAGTCCCTTGACGCCATAGATATTTTAGATATAAAGGTCTTTGTACATAAACATTGGATAATTGGCTAACTAGTCATAGTTAACACGAGACCCCGGCAAAAGGAACTGATAGAGGAACTATGTTTTTTTGCCAAAGATGCGACTTGCATTAAAAAGCAATATAGCATAACTCTATGCGATACTTACATTTTGACCCTATGGCAGGATTGCCTGGTTCCTTCTAAGTGTGGCCCGATACTCTTGGTGCAACGTTAAAAACACTCCTCGGTCCCTGGCCGACAAGGTAGAGGCTGATGGCTGGTTAGCGGGGTATTAGATCTGCGGATGCGAGGCATAAACTAATCATACATTGATACATAAAAGTTACTCTTGCAACATAAACTATTTTACATAAAGCTACTCAAGCCCATCAATAAGGGTTTTTGTCGGTGGGAAACGACACCTATGGGATCACTGGAATCCCTTCGGTTGCAGGGCGCGGGGATCGTGAGAAGAGCAGGACAGATGACACAAGGGGGATTTACCCAGGTTCAGGCCACAAAGATGCGTAAAACCCTACGATGCTGCTTTGGTGGATGTATTAGTGTTCTTGAGCTCTTGAACTAGCTCTAGGTGCTGCGGGGTTCGAAAGAGCCGAATCCTTTCTCTGTGCGCCATGGGCCTCCTTTTATAGGCGAAAGGGGCTGCCACAGTGGCACACAGGAGGTGGAAAGTGATACAGTAGCACGAGCTTATCACCCGTATTACAGGACAAGGCACATTAAATGCAAGGCTTAGGTGTCCCTCCACTTTATCGGGGACAGGGGCGGGGCCTGTCCCGTCCATCTCCGCTCCCCCTCGCTTCCACACGTGCCCTTGCCAGCGATGCATGCGGTGCCATGTAGGCAGGCAGGGAGCTGAGGTGGCGCGGTGGTGGAGCCTCCACGAAGGATTGCATGCTGCCACACAGGTGCCTGCCCAGCTGGTTGGGTCGGCAGGTGTATGCGGACGGCGGTGAAGACTTAGCTGGCGCGGGCTTGGCAGCGGCCCTGCCAGTGCGCATGGCGAGGGCCTTGTCGGGGGGGGGGGGGGCGGCAAGGGTCTTGCCGTGGCGCACTGATGTCCCCGCAAGGATCTTGCTGGGGGTCTTGTGGGTTCCTTCGATGAGGATGGTTGCCTTCCTATCCTTACTTGATCTCGAGCATTCTATGTCTTCACAAAGATCTGCATGCCGCCACAGAGGTGCCTCCCGAGCCTTGTCCCGACGCGTTTGCCAAGTGTCGGTGGGCTCAAGGGTGGCTCACTCGGTTGGCATGGGCGAGCTGCCCCAGCAAGGGTCTTGCAGGGGCCGCTGAGGCTGCCCCGGCAAGGGTCCATGCCAGGAAAACCTGCTTCTCCCATCTGATCTTCGTGGCCTTGGGCCTTGTTGTTGCTTCGTTTGCCGTGTGGCCTCGGTTTCTCTCCGGCTTCCCCTTCCTGTCGTGTCTGTGCGTGGCCGTGGCGGGAGGCTCTGACTGCCCGTGCACAAGTAAAGGGGTCAAAAGGAGAACCCCTACTTATGTACACCAACAGGAGCCCCCGGTCCTGGGCCATATATAAGCGCAACACATTGTTGGGCCAGGCCCAGAATGGTGCGCGGGCAGTTGGGGCAAATTTTTACTTTGGCCACTGTCCCGTCCGCTGCGCTTCCCACGACCCGCGTTGGACGCGTGACATGGGGGTCGTGCACGCGCATGACGTGGGCATGCTGGCGTCACCTCGTGGTGGACAGTAAAGAGGCGGCTTGCGCATCTCTTTGAGACCGCATGGCTGCCTCCCATTTACTGCCCTCGCTCGGGAGCTATCATTCCACGCGTCCATTGTGCCCGCCCCTTGCGGCATGTTCGCTGCATGCAGAGCGGATGACAGGCGCAGGGGTCGTGGGTAGTCACGCGCGTGTGGGTCGATTCCCACACACCTTCAATGGAGCGGGGAGGGCGGTTGATACATCTCCGTCGTATCTACTTTTCCAAACACTTTTGCCCTTGTTTTAAACTCTAACTTGTATGATTTGAATGGAACTAACCCGGACTGACGCTGTTTTCAGTAGAATTGCCATGGTGTTGTTTTATGTGCAGAAAACAAAAGTTCTCGAAATGACCTGAAACTCCATGGAATATCTTAAAAAAATCCTCGCCAAAGATGAAGACCAGGGGGCCCACACCCTGTCCACGAGGGTGGGGGGCGCGCCCCTCCCCCCTGGGCGCGCCCCCCTACCTCGTGGGCCCCCTGGTGGCCCTCCGACGCCAACTCCAACTCCATATATTGGCTTTCGGGGAGAAAAAAATCAGAGAGAAAGAATCATTGCGTTTTACGATACGGAGCTGCCGCCAAGCCCTAATCTCTCTCGGGAGGGCTGATCTGGAGTCCGTTCGGGGCTCCGGAGAGGGGGATTCGTCGCCGTCGTCATCATCAGCCATCCTCCATCACCAATTTCATGATGCTCACCGTTGTGCGTGAGTAATTGCATCGTAGGCTTGCTGGACGGTGATGGGTTGGATGAGATTTATCATGTATTCGAGTTAGTTTTGTTAGGGTTTGATTCCTAGTATCCATTATGTTCTGAGATTGATGTTGCTATGACTTTGCTATGCTTAATGCTTGTCACTAGGGCCCGAGTGCCATGATTTCAGATCTAAACCTATTATGTTTTCATGAATATATGTGTGTTCTAGATCCTATCTTGCAAGTCTATAGTCACCTACTATGTGTTATGATCCGGCAACCCTGAAGTGACAATAATCGGGACCACTCCCGGTGATGACCATAGTTTGAGGAGTTCATGTATTCACTATGTGCTAATGCTTTGTTCCGGTTCTCTATTAAAAGGAGGCCTTAATATCCCTTAGTTTCCAATAGGACCCCGCTGCCACGGGAGGGTAGGACAAAAGATGTCATGCAAGTTCTTTTCCATAAGCACGTATGACTATATACGGAATACATGCCTACATTAGATTGATGAACTGGAGCTAGTTATCTGTCACCCTATGTTATGACTGCTACATGATGAACCACATCCGGCATAATTATCCATCGCTAATCCGGTGCCTACGAGTTTTCCATATACTGGTTTACACTTATTTACTTTTCCGTTGCTACTGTTACAATCACTACAAAATACCAAAAACATTACTTTTGTTGTCTTTACTTTGTTACTGTTACCACCACTATCATATTACTTTGCTACTAAACACTTTGCTGCAGATATTAAGTTTCCAGGTGTGGTTGAATTGACAACTCAGTTGCTAATACTTGAGAATATTCTTTGGCTCCCCTTGTGTCGAATCAATAAATTTGAGTTGAATACTCTACCCTCGAAAGCTGTTGCGATCCCCTATACTTGTGGGTTATCAAGACCTTTTTCTGGCGCCATTGCCGGGGAGCATAGCTCTATTCTTTGAGTCACTTGGGATTTATATCTGCTGGACACTATGAAGAACTTGAAAGACGCTAAGACAAAATTTATCCCTCAACTACGAGGGGAGGTAAGGAACTGCCATCTAGCTCTCCACTTGATTCACCTTCTGTTATGAGTAAGCTAGCGACACCTAAACCTGCTTCTGCTATTCGTTCCGATATGTCGCATGTTATTGATGATGCCACTTCTACTATGCATGATACTTATGATGAAACTACTTCTATGCTTGATACTACTGTGCCCCTTGGTGAATTTCTAGATGAACAAATTTCTAGGTCTAGAGAAAGAGAAATTATTGACACTGAACACAATGATGTTAGTGATGATTAAAATATGCCTGCTATTCCTGAGGGTTATCTTTTTAATGCTGAATCTATTGAAGCTATTCTTGCTTGCCAGGATAGTCTTGAACGTGAGGTTGCTAGTTAAGTGGAGTAAAGAATCTTTTAGAGATAGGATGAGACCCGACCCTGCTTTTGCTAGTTCACCTATCTGTGTTCCCGATCAGGATTATTATGATTTTTCTGTTGATCCGAATATAATTACTTTGGTTGAATCTGATCCTTTTTATGGCTATGAATCTGAAACTGTTGTGGCACATCTTTGTAAGTTAGATGATATAGCTGCCCTGTTTACTAATAATGAGAGATCTCGCTACCTTTATTTACTCAAAATATTTCCGTTCTCATTAAAGGGTGATGCTAAGAAATGGTTTAATTCTCTTGATCCTGGTTGTGTGCAAAGTCCCCAGGATATGATTTATTACTTCTCTGCTAAATATTTCCCCACTCATAAGAAACAAGCTGCTTTGAGGGAAATATACAATTTTGTGCAAATTGAAGAAGAGAGTCTCCCACAAGCTTGGGGGGGGCTTCTCAAGTTACTTAATGCTTTGCCTAATCATCCTCTTAAGAAACCTGAAATATTTGATATCTTTTATAATGGACTAACTAATGCTTCCAGAGATTACCTAGATAGTTGTGCTGGTTCTCTTTTCAGGGAAAGAACACCGGATGACGCTGAAATTCTATTGAATAATATGTTGGCTAATGAAAATAATTGGGCACCTCCCGAGCTACCTCCTGAGCCAGTTCCTGAGCCAATTACTGAGCATATTCCTAAACCAACTCCGAAGAAGAGAGGTGTTCTATTTCTCAGTCCCGAAGATATGCAAGAGGCAAAGAAATCTATGAAAGAAAAAGGTATTAAAGTTGAAGATGTTAAGAATTTACCTCCTATTGAAGAAATACATGGTCTTAATTTACCGCTTGTTGAAGAAGTGTATGATCTCAATTACTTATTTACTGAAGAACCTCCCGATATCCCGACACAGGTAGTAAAGGTAAATTCTCTCTATAGGTATGATAAAGCTGAAGTCCCTCCTACTAAAATTGCTAGTCAGTTCTTGGATGAGTTTGATAACTTTATGTTTAAGCAAGATGACTTTAATGCTTATTTCGGTAGACAATTAAAACAGAATACCTTTATGATTAAATGCTTGAGTGATTATATGGCTGATATTAGAGGTGAACTTAAACTTGTTAGCAAACATGCTTCTATGGTTACCACTCAAGTAGAACAAGACTTAAAGCTCAGAAAGAAGTGCTTGATGAAATGAATAGTAAAAAATGATTATGCTGTTAGAGTGGCTACTAGAACTGGTAGAATGACTCGGGAACCTTTGTATCCTGAAGGCCACCCTAAGAGAATCAAGCAAGATTCTTAGAGAAATAATATTGATATGCCTAGTTCATCTAAAAGGAAGAAAAAGAAAAATGATAGAACTGTGCAAACTTCTAGTGAACCTATTGCTGAACCACCTGAGAATCCAAATGATATCTCTATGTCTGATGCTGAAACACAATCTGGTAATGAACATGAACCTAGTGAAAATGTTAATGATAATGTTCATGATGATGCTCAACCTAGTAATGATAATGATGTAGAAGTTGAACCTGCTGTTGATCTTGATAACCCACAATCAAAGAATCAATGTTATGATAAAAGAGACTTTGTTGCTAGGAAACATGGTAAAGAAAGGGAACCATGGGTTCAGAAACCCATGCCTTTTCCTCCCAAACCATCCAAGAAAAAGGATGATGAGGATTATGAGCGCTTTGCTAAAATGATTAGACCCATCTTTTTGCGTATGCGATTAACTGATGTGCTCAAAACAAATCCTTATGCTAAGTATATGAAGGATATCATTACTAATAAAAGAAAGATACGGGAAGCTGAAATTTCCACCATGCTTGCTAATTACACTTTTAAGGGTGGAACACTAAAGAAACTTGGAGATCCAGGAGTACCTACTATACCATGCTCCATTAAAAGAAATTATGTTAAAACTGCTTTATGTGATCTTGGAGCCGGTGTTAGTGTTATGCCTCTCTCTTTATATCGTAGACTTGACTTGAATAAGTTGACACCTACTGAAATATTTTTGCAAATGGCTGATAAATCAACTGCTATACCTGTCGGTATTTGTGAGGATGTGCCTGTTGTGGTTGCAAACGTTACTATTTTAACGGACTTTGTTATTCTTGATATTCCCGAGGATGATAGTATGTCTATTATTCTTGGAAGACCTTTCCTTAATACTGCAGGGGCTGTTATTGATTGCAACAAAGGCAATGTCACTTTTCATGTTAATGGCAATGAGCACATAGTACACTTTCCGAGGAAACAACCTCAAGTTTATAGTATTAACTCTATTGGAAAAGTTCCATCGATTATATTTGGAGGTTTCGAATTTCCTCTCCCTACTGTCAATAAAAGGTATGATATTCTTATTGTTGGGGATTTTCATATCCCCGTTGAGGTAACTTAGTCTCATTCGAAATTTCTCCGGTTCCGTGATTATTCGGAATGAGTTTGTTAACAAGACTTGATCAACCTTGTTAGCGGGTTCATGTTGATGATCACGAGATGGATGAAACTAGAAGCACAACCTTCTGTACCCTCTTTATATTTTTTGTTACTTAGTAGAAATAAAGTAAAATAGTATTTTTCTGTCTGTTTCCTTATCCGTGCAATTTAAAAATATCCCGAAAATAAAAGTCCTCAGAATGCCATGCCAATTTAATATGATTTTTTTGGGAATATTTGAGGATTTACTGTGCAAAAATTACCACGGGGGAGCTGCCACCTGGCCATGAGGGTGGAGGGCGCGCCCTACCCCCCTGGGCGCGCCTCCCTGCCTCGTGGGCCCATGATGACTCTCCTACACTTATTCCTGCACCCATCTTCTTCCTCTGCCTCACACAAACACGAAAAACCAACTCAAGCACGAGTTTCAGCCCCCGTTGCTGTGATTTTCAATCTCCTTGCTCAAAGCACCTCTCGCAAAACTACTTGGGGAGATTGTTCCTTGGTATGTGACTCCTCCATTGGTCCAATTAGTTTTTGTTCTAGTGCTTTATTCATTGCAAATTTGTGCTGCATAGGTGACCATGTTCTTGAGCTTGCATGTCAAATTTATATGGTTCCCAGTAGTTCTAATGCTTGATATATGCTCTAGGCACTTGTATGAGTAGTTGCTATCAGTTTTATTGAAGTTGGTTCACTTTTGTTTGAAGTTACTAAAATTTCAGATTATTTCAGAAACAATGAAGAGAGTTTTGAGGGGCTCGTCGAGCCGAAGCTCGAAGGAAAAACAAAAGGAAGAAGTGTAGAAGCCCAAATTTAATTTGCCTCGCACCGCGGAGGTCCGGCCGTGTGAATGGCCTTCCGATGACTTCTTGAGGAGTGCCGAGATTTATGAGGATTTCTATCTATTAATTGAGAATTCCGGCCTCACCAACTTCCTCCACGACTATCTGTTTATTCTTGGGATCCTGAGGCGGTTGCCAGCCAGTGGCAGTCAGAGTCCTCTTCATCACATTATGATCCCAACTATTCCTCATCGCAGTACGACCCCAGCTACACCTATGGGTATTAGCCAGGCTATCCCTGGCAATAGACCAACTTAGGCCAAAAGCCTAAGCTTGGGGGAGTACGTATTTCTCACCGATATTACATTCATGTTCACACACACTCATTGCTAGATGTCGGTGCTCATACTCTTTCACTGTAATATCCATGCTAGTTTATTTTCTTTTTTCTGCTTTCTTCTTGTGTGTTTAATAAACCTTAGAAAAACAAAAAAATTAGTAGTAGTTTATTTTTCCTGCTGTAGTAGTAATAATTAAAAAGAAAACCCAAAAAAAATATATCCCGTTCTTCTTTTGCTTGTTGGGAGCTTTCCCGTGTAAATAGTTTTTATTCCTTTTCCTTTCTTTGGGGGTCGAGAAGACTATATTGAAAATGCTTAGTGGCTCTCATATGCATGATTATTTATCTAACTTAGAGCCCATTTTACTTGTCTTCTCTCTTGAGTTGAATGCTTGCATATTCCAGCTTAGTCCAATGCATGTGCACTCTTATTATTATACACACCGTTCGGTCGTGCAAGTGAAAGGCAATAATGAGCGGTCGACGGCCCTGCTCGCTGTCACTTCAAGAGGCCGGATTGGCCGAGAGGGGGCGGCCGAGCCTCGCCCCCGCCCCTTTATAAGGAGGGGAGCGGGAGGGACGGTGCCTCTCAACCTTTCGCCATCTTCCTCTCCCCATCCCTGCTTCCGTTCTTCTTCTGCCAAGGCGAGGGGCCGCGGCGACGCTTCATCGGTGGCGGCGAGGGTCTCGGCCCGACAGCGCATCACTCCTCCCTAAGAGCTCGTAGCGGCGGAGACGACCGCTAGAGGAAGGGGGAGGGGCGAGGTCGAGGCTGCTGTGGTGTCCGAGGGAGAGGAGGACGGGGCGGCAGATCTGCCTCGCCCCCTCCAGCAGCCCTCCCTCCGATGGAGGGCCACGCTCGGGACAACCCCTGCGAATTCTTCGTCAGGCTGCGCCATCCGCCGTGCCGTCGCCTTCGCCTTCCAACCCCGTTTGCGCAGGAGATGGAGCTAGATCCGCCGCAGGCGCTGCGGCTGCACATGAGGGGTTGTGGGAACAGTGGCACGTGGGTCGACGTCGAGTTCCCCGCCCCTCACGTCATGTACCTTCATCGAGGGTGGAAGACCTTCGCTCGCCTCCACAGCTTGACGGATGGGCTTGCTCTCCATTTCAAACTGATGGAGGGTGGCCTCCTCTCCGTCAAGATCTTCAGGCACTTCGGGACCCGCATGAGGTGCTGCGCAGAGAGCTCCTCCGACGATGAAGATTCCTCCTCAAGCGAGAGTGGCGAGGAAAACAACGGTAGTGACGACGAGGGCAGCGGGCGGCAGGATGACCGGTCCGACTAGGTGTCGGGCGCCGCTCCGAGCGGCACCGGCAACCCCATCATCCATGTCGCCGACTCCTTGAACTTCTCGGGGTTGTCTCCCTGGGCGGCTAGTAGGGAGGCTGCGGAAGAGGAAGAGGATGAGCGGCAAGGCCGTCAAGTCGGAGTACGCGGGCACCGACGCCTTCGTCGCGTGTTGGCGTCCCGCCGCCTCGTATTCGAGCTCTGCCTCCAGCGCCGCCATCACCACTCAGCCCTTGGACGGCCACCGAGATGTTCTCCTGGTGTCTTCTGCCACTTGTAGCTCGCCTAGGCGCCCTTTTTCCCTTCTGTTTTCTTGTTCCATTTCGTGAGGAGAGGGACAAGAAAGGGATTACGGGCATCTTATATCTTTTCAGTCTTGTAAGCCTTCGGGCCTTTATTAGCTTTAGAACTTGTAATCCCTTTGTTCATGTTTTTCATTTCGTATGAACGGTACCTGTACGGGATCTTTTTTAATGAAAAAGGGGTGTTTGCTGGGATTTTTCGTTCACAGGAGGAACCCACGGCAAGGGGTGAACCCTTGTCATCCTTAAGACAAATGTTTTTTTCCGCCCGGCAATAGGCCTTGCCGTCTCCCCTCCTCAACCAACCTTTCTCATGTTCTTGGCGGAGGCAGGGATGAGGTGGGCATAGGCCCCTCGTTCCCCTTCTTTGCTGTCGCGGCTACGACCAAATCCGGACCCAGGAGATAATCCTTGGATGCCGAAAAGAGGGAGCACGGTAGCTTAGAGATAGAACGGGGTTTCACGTATCCCAGTCCATAAGGAAATGCATGATAGAGCATACAGGACTTATCTGGATCTTCAGCCCCCGGCGATTTTGGCTTGCCATAGAAGGATCCTTGTTCTTGCAGCCCCCGGCAACTCTGGCTTGCCGGGGCCTGGGCGCTGGTCCGTTCCTTTTCTTCCAAAACAGCTCGGCAGGAATACTTACGTGCCCTGCGAACCAAAGAAAGATAGAGAGGAACAGAGAGACGCGCACTCGACCTCTAAGCTAGGGGTTAGCCGCAGCTAAGCACTATCAAGCCTAACCAACGAAGAGACTCAACCTAGCATGCATGCTATAACTTAGGGTGCTAGCGCTTCGTTTATTTATGCTTAGGGTCTGCGCCTAGCTTTGTACCAAGGGTTACATGCCTTGCTGGCAAAGCTTGTACAAAAGGGTGGCTTGCCGGGAGGTCCGGCAGCCGCGCCTTACGGGTAAAACTTGCGAAGATGCTCGATGTTCCAGGAGTTTCTCACTGGAATGGCGTCTTCGGCCTCCAGCCGGACTGCGCCGGGCCTGGTGACTCGTGTTACCCGATAAGGGCCTTCCCACTTCGGCGTCAACTTGTTGGAATCCTTGGCCGACTGAATGCGTCAAAGAAGAAGGTCGCCTTCCTCAAGGCTCCGGGCATGAACCTTGTGGCTATGGTAGCGGCGCAAGGCTTGCTGGTAGCATGCTACTCTCACAGCCGCCCGGAGACAATCTTCCTCAAGGAGCGTCGCGTCATCTTGGCGCAACTGCTCTTGCTCAAGCTCATCATAAGAGAGCACTCGAGGTGACCCGTATATGAGTTCTGCGGGGAGAACTGCTTCTGCCCCGTAAACCAGGGCAAAGTGTGTCTGGCCGGTGGCTCGATTTGGCATCATTCTGATCGACCAAAGAACCACCGGCAACTCATCAATCCAGCGCCTTCCACTCTTGTGCAGCCTGTCGAAAGTCTTCGTCCTTAAGCCTTGCAGGACTTCGGCATTTGCTCTTTCCGCTTGGCCGTTGCTCCGCGGGTGTGCCACAGAAGCGAAACAGACCCTGCTGCCGAGGTCTTCAACATATTGCATGAAGGCATGGCTTGTGAACTGTGTGTCGTTGTCGGTGATGATCATGTTAGGCACGCTGAAATGGCACACTAGTCCCTTGAAGAACTTGATGGCTGACTGCGCTGTCACCTTCCTCACTGCTTCCACCTGTGGCCACTTTGTGAACTTGTCGATTGCGATGTACAAGTACTCAAAGCCCCCGATAGCACTGGGGAAAGGGCCCAGTATGTAGAGCCCCCAGACCGAGAAGGGTCAGGAGAGAGGGATAGTTTGAAGGGCTTGAGCCGGCTAGTGGAGCTTATTTGAATGGAACTGGCACGCTTCACACTTGGTTACCAGCGCCGTCGCAGGAGGGCGGTGGGCCAGAAGAAACCTTGCCGGAAAGCCTTACCGGCAAGGGCTCTCGACCCTATGTGGGAGCCACATACGCCTCCATGTATCTCTGCCAACAGCTTTAGTCCTTCTTCCCGGGAGATGCACATCAATTTCACCCCATTCGGTCTTCTTCTGTACTATACATTATCAACAAATTGGTACAGAGTAGACCGGCGGGCTACTTTTTCTACTTCTTCCTGCTCTTCAGGAAGCTCTCCTTTTTGAAGGAATTGGATGGTGTGTTGTGCCCATGCCGGAGCCTGTGGCTCGACGGCAAGGACCAGAGGCATCTCCTCTGCCACGGGAGCAGCCGCCTTCACGGCCATGACCTGAGGTCCCACCGGAGTTGGTCGCCCCGTGGTGGGATCGGCATCCACGGCAACATCTTCCCCGGCGGCTCCCGGGAGCTCGGTGGGGAAGCACTTGCCGGTGCCTAGCTTCCTCTGTTTGCCCTGCCCGGTTGATGACTCAACAGATGGTTGGGTTAACTGAAGCACAAAAGTATCTGGATCCACAGGTAGCTTGAGGGCAGTGCACTTTGACACGTAGTCGGTGATGTCGTTCTCCGCCCGAGGGACATGCTCCGCTTGTATACCGTCAAAGCGCTCCTCCAGTTTCCTCACCTCGTCCACGTAAGCTTCCATCAACGGGCTTTGATAGTCTTTGTTGACCTGCCTGACGACGAGCTGTGAGTCGCCCCTGACGATGAGCTTCTTAACTCCGAGATCTGCCGCGATCCTGAGACCGGCAAGCAAGCCCTCGTATTCGGCTTTCAGCTTCTCGGCGAGCAGCTATACCTGCCGACGGTTTTGGAGATCGTGGCCCTTGGTGCGGTGGATCTTGCAATACTGCTTGCCGGAGCCTCCTGGCTTGTCGGCAGCCGCCAAGGCCCGGCAAGGTCACACCCGGCAACCTCTTTGCCGGGGTCGCTCGCCTTGGTCTTCTTGGTGGTACCGATGTCGTCAGATCCCTCAACGGCAAGCACGGCCTTGCCTTGCGCTTCCTATCACGGCGTCGGCCATTCTTTGCTGGCGTGGCGGTATCGCCAGTGGAGTCGGTTTCCGCACCGGCATCTTCGTCGGGGTACTTCCTTCCCTCCTCGCACGAGCGCACCGATCGGCCAGAACATAGAGCTCGGCCAGATCCTTAACCTTATTCATTTCCAGTTCTTCATGCATCTTGCAATTGTGCACGTTCTGATGGAACACACTGATCACAGCGGCGGGATGAACATCGGGGATGTTGTACTGCACCTGGCTGAATCTTTGGATGTACTTGCGCAGGTTTTCTCCTTCCTTCTGGGGGATGATGTGCAGATCACTCGCCTGGCCATGAGCTTGGTGACCTCCGGTAAAGACCCCAACAAACTCATGGCACAGATCCGTCCAAGAAGAGATGGAATCCACCGACAAGTGCATCAACCACGACATAACATTAGGCTTGAGTGCCAATGGGAAGTAGTTGGCAAGCACCTTATCGTCGCGGGCCCCAGCAGCTTGCATCCTGATGGTGTAGATGATGAGGAACTCTGACGGGTGAGTCTTGCCGTTGTACTTCTCGCACACGCCGGGTTTGAACGTACGGTGGGAGGGCCACTGGAACTGCCACAGCTCACGGGTGAAGGCCGGACAACCCACCTCATAAGGTAGGCCACCGTAGCCTGCCGTCGCTGGATGGTCTGTAGCGGGCCCTGCCCGCCTGTCCGACTGGTGGCGTGTGTCACGTCGGTGCTCGATCATAGTTCGAGCGTCCTCATGAGCCTGCTCCCGGTTGGTCCGCGGGTCGGACGATGCGATGGAGATATCATCACGAGCGTTGCCACGATGGGCCGACGCCCGGGGCGGTCGGGATGGAGGTGGGGAGTACACCATGGCCACGTCGCCTCCGGCGTGGCCTCCGCTTGCACGTGGCAGCCAGGCGGAACGACGGCCGACGGGTTCCGCTAGCCGCAGCCCGTCGTTGTTGGCGATGCCGACGAGGCTCCGGACGGTGGCCCTCCATTCGTCGAGCTTCTCCGCGGTGGGAGGAAAATTGAGGAGCAGCTGCGTGCGCGCCAGGGCTTCCTCCGGCGTGGGTGGCGGCGAAAGCTGGGTGGACCGCGATGCGCCTCGACTCCTAATCACGTTAGAAGGAGCTGCATCGCGGCTCCGCGGCGCGCATGCTGGCCCTCTTCTTAATGTGATGGACACACGGGACTCTTCCCAGGGCAGCGCACAGGGTCACCGGCTGGGTGACGCTGCTCGTCGCGCACAACCTGAGAGGAGCGTGCCGTGGGCGCCGGCGTTGGCGTCTTGGAGACTGCCGTGCCGCCGCCTGGCGGGACCGCGGCACCCCTGGAGGGCCCCGCGCCGCCTACGGGGGGCCCGACTCTATCTCTGGAGCCTGCAACTAGTTGCTCGTCGCCCGGCATGCGAACGACGCCACTCGCCAGGCCCGGACAATCAGGGCGATGTGGATGTTCGCGGGCCGTGCCACGGGTCCTCTCCGCGACCGGCCCGCTATCGGTCCGTGTCGGTACCAACCCGGTTCCGGACGAACCGATCGCCGTGGTTGCCTTCTTCTTAGGAGCCATGGCGATGAAGAACAACTAGGCCAACTGCTGGACCAGATTCTCACAATAGCGCCCCCTGCCTGGCGCGCCAAAGATGTCGATGGGAAACAACACCTATGGGATCACTGGAATCCCTTCTACGGTTGCAGGGCGTGGGGATCGTGAGAAGAGCATGACTAACAGAGGACACAAGGGGGATTTACCCAGGTTTGGGCCGCAAAGATGCGTAAACCCTACGATCCTGCTTTGGTGGATGTATTAGTGTTCTTGAGCTCTTGAACTAGCTCTGGGTGCTGCGGGGTTTGAAAGAGCCGAATCCTTTCTCTGTGCACCATGGGCCTCCTTTTATAGGTGAAAGGGGCTGCCACAGTGGCACACAGGAGGTGGAAAGTGATACAGTAGCACGAGCTTATCGCCCGTATTATAGGACAAGGCGCATTAAATGTAAGGCTTAGGTGTTCCTCCACTTTATTCGGGACGGGGGCGGGGCCTGTCCCGTCCGTCGCCGCTCCCCCTCGCTTCGACAGGCGCCCTGGCCAGCGATGCATGTGGTGCCATGTAGGCAGGCAGGCAGCTGAGGTGGCGCAGTGGTGGATCCTGCATGAAGGATTGCATGCTGCCACATAGGTGCCTGCCCAGCTAGTTGGGTCGGCAGCTGTATGCGGACGGCGGTGAAGACTTAGCTGGCGCGGGCCTGGTAGCGGCCCTGCCAGTGCGCATGGCGAGGGCCTTGTCGGGGGGCCTTGATGACCCACAGGTATAGGGGATCTATTGTAGTCCTTTCGATAAGTAAGAGTGTCGAACCCAACGAGGAGCAGAAGGAAATGATAAGCGGTTTTCAGTAAGGTTTTCTCTGCAAGCACTGAAATAGTAGGTGATAGATAGTTTTGTGATAAGATAAATAGTAATGAGGAAAAGGTAAATGAAGTAAATAAAGTGCAGCAAGGTGGCCCAATCCTTTATGTAGCAAAGGATAAGCCTGGACAAACTCTAATAATGAAGAAGGAGCTCCCGAGGACACATTGGGGATTATCGTCAAGCTAGTTTTCATCACGTTCATAAGATTCGCGTTCGGTACTTTGATAATTTGATATGTGGGTGGACCGGCACTTGGGTACTGCCCTAACATGGACAAGCATCCCACTTATGATTAACCCCTATTGCAAGCATCCGCAACTACAAAAAGGAGTATTAAGGTAAACCTAACCACATCATTAAACATATGGGTCCATATCAACCCCTAACGAAGCAACGCATAAACTAGGGTTTAAGCTTCTGTCACTCTAGCAACCCATCATCTACTTATTACTTCCCTATGCCTTCCTCTAGGCCCAAATAATGGTGAAGTGTCATGTAGTCGACGTTCACATAACACCACTAGAGGAAAGACAACATACATCTCATCAAAATATCGAACGAATACCAAATTCACATGGCTACTAATAGCAAGACTTCACCCATGTCCTCAGGAACAAACGTAACTACTCACAAAGCATATTCATGTTCATAATCAGAGGAGTAATAATATGCATAAAGGATCTGAACATATGATCTTCCAGCAAGTAAACCAAATAGCATCAACTACAAGGAGTAATCAACACTACTAGCAACCCACAGGTACCAATTTGTGGTTTTGATACAAGATTGGATACAAGATATGAACTGGGGTTATGAGATTGACCCCCTCCCGATGAGAGGATCGTTGGTGATGACATTGGTGATGATTTCCCCCTCCCGGAGGGAAGTGTCCCCGGCAGAACAGCTCCGCTAGAGCCCTAGATTGATTCCGCCAAGGTTCCGCCTCGTGGTGGCGGAGTTTCGTCCCATAAGCTTGCCTACGATTTTTTCAGGGGAAAACCCTTCATATAGTAGAAGATGGCAGCCGGAAGCCCACCAGGGGGGCCAGGAGATAGGGGCGCGCCCTAAAGGGGGGGCGCCCCCTGTCCCCTGGACAGGGTGTGGGTCCCCTGGCCTATTTCTTTTGCCCAAAAATTCTTATTAAATCTTGAAAGTTGTTTCGTGGAGTCTCGGGTCTTTTGGAGTTGTGTAGATTAGGTTTCCAACGTTTGTTCCTTTTCCAGCCAGAATTCCAATTGCCGGTGTCGGTGTCTAAACCGGCGGATCTCGGGTAGGGGGTCCCGAACTGTGCGTCTAGGCGGATGGTAACAGGAGACAAGGGACACGATGTTTTACCCAGGTTCGGGCCCTCTTGATGGAGGTAAAACCCTACGTCCTGCTTGATTAATATTGATGATGTGGGTATTACAAGAGTAGATCTACCATGAGATCAAGGAGGCTAAACCCTAGAAGCTAGCCTATGGTATGATTGTTGTTGTGTCCTACGGACTAAAACCCCCCGGTTTATATAGACACCGGAGAGGGCTAGGGTTACAACGAGTCGGTTACAATGGTCGGAGATCTACATATCCGTATCGCCAAGCTTGCCTTCCACGCAAAGGAAAGTCCCATCCGGACACGGGACGAAGTCTTCAATCTTGTATCTTCATAGTCTTGGAGTCCGGCTGATGGTGATAGTTCGGCTATCCGGACACCCCCTAGTCTAGGACTCCCTCAGTAGCCCCTGAACCAGGCTTCAATGACGACGAGTCCGGCGCGCATATTGTCTTCGGCATTGCAAGGCGGGTTCCTCCTCCGAATAATTTATAGAAGATTGTGAACACCAGGATAGTGTCCGGCTCTGCAAAATAAATTCCAGATTCCACCGTAGAGAGAATAATATTTGCACAAGTTCAATCTGCTGACGTATTTCGTGGCGTGACGTCACACCACAACCAAGCCTTTACTTGAATCGTTTTTGTTATACCACCTCAGCGCGTTTAGCGAAGCGGTTTCCTTGGCACGTCTTGTCGAAGCAGAGATCGTGTTCCCCTTATTCCGGGGTTCCCATCAATACGGACGTGGGTAACCCAACCGCGCCATTGATTGCGGCGCTTGGGAGAAAAGCGAGTTTTACCAGGCCGGTGGGGACGCATAGTTTCGTCCGCCCATATATAAGGGGATAAGGATCCACCTTTTTACCTGCGCCTTCTTCCTCCTTTGCTTATCCATCTCTGCACACTCGAGCTCCAGCGCCCGAGTCCGCACATCTCACCTCAACCTTCTCCAACTATGTCCGGAGCGGGAGGCAAGTGGATGGCCTCCTCCGTTACGGAGGGGCACATCAAGAAGCTGCGCAGCACCGCATATCTGTCCAGCGACATCGTGCACCGGCTCCCTGACGAGGGGCAGCTCATCCCTACCCCCGGGCCCCATGAGAGGGTGGTATTCATTCCCCATTTCCTCCGTGGACTGGGCTTCCCACTTCACCCCTTTGTCCGGGGGCTCATGTTCTACTATGGCCTGGATTTCCATGATCTGGCCCCGAATTTCATCCTCAACATCTCGGCGTTTATCGTCGTGTGCGAGGCCTTCCTATGCATCCAGCCCCACTTCGGCTTGTGGCTCAAGACCTTCAATGTCAAGCCGAAGGTTGTGAAGGGCAGCCAAGCAGAGTGCGGAGGCGCCATGGTGGGCAAGATGCCCAACGTTACTTGGCTTGAGGGCGGCTTCGTGGAAACCATCAAGGGGTGGCAATCGGGGTGGTTCTACATCACCGAGCCGCGTGACCCTAAATGGGCAGCGGCCCCCGAATTCAGATCTGGCATCCCCACACGGCTCACCTCTTGGAAAGAGAGTGGCCTGACCTGGGGCAATTCGGAGGAGGTGACCGGACTCCAAGCCTGCGTCCAAAAGCTAGTGAACAAGAAGCTCAAGCTTGTCAACGTAGTCCAGGTCATGCTCATCTGCCGGATTCTCCCGTGCCAACAACGGGCCTTCAAATTGTGGGAGTTTGATCCGGCCCAGCACCGAACCTTGAGCAGGCTCTTTGACACTACGTACGGAGATGCCTGGAAGGTGTTGTCTAAGGGCGCCGAGGATCCCGCATCTGCTACCAAAGATCGCGGATTCAGCTCGCAGCGCCAGGCTAGCGAGGTAAGTGATTCTACCCTTTACAAGACACTTGTTTTCCATAGTTTGACTCTATGCGGGATCTAAACTCCGTCTCCTTTGACAGGACTGGCTGAAGAAGGCCGAGCGGACGAACTGTCTGGCCCCTTTGCCAGAAGACCCAGCGGACGCCCGCTTAACGGGGCTGCTGGTTCCGGCACCCCACGTGGTGCCGGAGAAGAAGGCCAAGAAGAAGGCCACGGGCACTCGAAAGAGTTCCCGTTTTCAGGTGTTATCGGACTCATCGTCCGATGACTCCGAGGCGGACTCCTCCCACAAGGATGAGGAGGAGAAGAAAGAGGCCTCTCCCCCAGTGGGGGGAGGGAAGAAAAGGAAGGCCTCCCCAACGAGGGATGCCGAAGGGTCCAAGAAGGGAAGGACTCTTCCCCCGGACTGTTCCGCCAACGCCGGTGACGACGATGAGGATTGGCCTTCAAGGGCCAAGCTCCTGGCAAGATCGTAAGTATCCGGACTTCTGAATAACTTCATGATTTTTCTTTTCGCCACACGGTGTCTTTCTAATGCCGCATACAACCCTGCAGTCCACCCAAGGACGATCTTCCCGCTTCGTCGAGCGGGTCCTTGGGTACGTCGGATGTGAACAGTACTTCACTTCCAACTGCCTCCACCCCCCGTGACGCCGACGACACCGAGGTGGGATCCCAGAGAGGGACCCACCTGGAGGAGGAGGCCCCGGAGGTGCCACAGGGCAACCTCCCGGACTTCGTACCGGACTCCGCACCGGAACCTGCAGTGGTTCCGGAGTCCGGCGGGCAGCCCCTTCGTAAGAAGGGCAAGACCATGACGCCAGCGGCCTCCGTCCAACCGGAGGCGCCGGATAACTTGCTGGAGGCGCTCAACGGCGCTTCCATCGAGGAGGAACACCGCACTGTCATGAGTGCGGTGATTCAGAAGGTTCGGCTCGCCAAAAGCGGGCTGACCGAAGCCTGCAACAGCCTTCTAACAGGCTTTGAGGTAAGAATATTAATATATGTAAAATAGTACTGCATAGACAGTAGCCCCTGATGCTCGGTTCGGTGTTCAGAAAGAAAAGCCGGACTGAGGATCTAAAAAGATATACGCAGGAGTCTTAAAAAATATGTCAATATGGGATTGCAGGTTGTGCTGCTGACCTCTGCCGCACTGACTGCGGAGGTCGATGCTTTGAAGCAAAGCCTCGAGCGGTCCGAGAATGAGCTCGGCCGTGCCAAGAAGCAGCTCGAGGACAAGGAAGGTGAGTAACACCTTATTAAAGTTGTACCTTACAGAAAAGGATTTGGTTACAAGAGAAATGACAAGGATAACGTGGGTACTTCAGGGGCCACGAACAAGGTGGCGACCCTGAAGGAGGCGGTGTCTGCGGCCGAACGTAATGCGGCCGTGGAGAGTGCCGGGCGAGAGAAGCAGGAGGCGCGGGTGGCGGAGGTACAACAAGAGCTCCAGGCTCTCGTGGAAAAGCATGAGAGTTTGGAGCGCGACTCGAAGACTCGAGAGTCCGAGCTTGCATCGGCTCTTGAGAGTGGCAAAGCCGCTAAGGCCGAAGCCCACAAGGCCCTTCAGGAAATCGAGGCGTTGAAGAAAATAGCGGCGGGTAAGGCATTTTTCATGCAAAGCAAGCATGTGAATGTGAATTACCTGTTACTTACCCGAATTCGGAGCTCTCCAAGAGCGTTCGTAGATCTGCCCCGCAGCATGTCTGATGCTGCCGCTTTCTATAGGGCCGAGGAGGGGAGCTCGACGGAGAAGGTCTTCTGGTCTCAGTATGCTGAGGCCGGACATCCGGTGCCCCTTAGCGACCAGCTGAAGTAGCTGGTCGAGCTCCACAAGGTGGCCGAACAGGCCATGAAGGGCTTCATAGTTCGGCTGTGGCCCAAGGAGGCCATGCCTGGGAGCTACTTCGGCCTGGTGCGGCGGCTGGTGGATGCTTGTCCATGGGTTGAGGTCATCAAGCAATCCGCCTGTATTGAAGGTAACCGCCGGGCCCTTGCCCGTGCTAAGGTGCACTGGGGCAAGATGGATGCTGAGAAGCTTGTGACGGACGCGTCACCACCGGGTAAGGAGTATCGCACGCCCGAGATGTATTATAAGGGTGTCCTGAAGGGTGCCCGCATTATTGCGGGTGAGTGCTCCAAAAATGTAATATTTGAGTAGACTCACATTTTTGTTATCCTGTGCGCTGAAAACTTTGTTCATATGCGCTAAGCAACGCTTGTTGATTTAAAATATTACCTTCTGTGCGGCTGTTTATCAAATCTGAGAGATGGCAAGTCGTCGGCTTCAGCCCACATGCCACGAGTGCTGGGGTGTTCGGGATAAATTTGAGCACTCTTGTTCCCATACTTGGGTCCATCTAGGGAGGCGCTCAACACAACGAACGAGGCAACTGGACTTATAATGCTTGAACACTCTCACTTAGCCATAGAATTCTATAATTTTAAATTTCGGGGAAGCCCCTAGTGTTCGGAAGGCCGAATTCGGGGCGCTATCCACGCCTGGGCCGGACAAAGCCGGTTCCTCGCTCTAAGCGGCATAAGTCTTTAGGGACTCGAAAAACCTCTCGAACAGCGACCGGCTCTCACCTTATCATGACGGTCAGTTTTAGCTTTCTCCACTGAGGCGCTCGCCCAGCTCAACTGGGGCGCAATCACAGTGGTTCTCCCAGTGCTACCTTAGCCGATAAAACGGAACGTAAGGTACCAAAACATGGGAGCCGGGCAAACCCAACTATTGACCCAAGACATGATTCGGAGCCGATGCATATAATGCTATAAGTTCGGGGTGCCGCACTTGTGAAAGTGTTCAGACTTATCACACCATAATGTGGGGAACTTAAGCCCCTGGTGTATTTAGCCGTACCAAAGTGTACGGGTGCGATGAATGAACATATGTATAAGAAAGGAATGCAATTATAAGCAAAAAGGTGTTGCATTGTTTAATTAAGTAATACTGCCATGAATGCAGAACGATACAAATAGTGCGGTAAGCAAGGCATGGGACTATTAAACGTGTCCCCCTCCAGGGGTAGGCTGCGGAATGGTTTATAAAACAGGTTTAATGCTCGTAATGGAGACCACCTGAATATTCGTCGTAGCCTTTCTCCTCCCCTGGCTGTTGCATCGTGAGTTCGGCCGGTCTACTGCCGGACAGGGCCTCTGGTGAACGGAGTCCTGTGGGTAAGAAAGAAAAAGATAAAAAGAATGACACACTTGGGAGCCCCTGGTGTGGTTAAGCAGCATTCTGGGCCTGTCGTGGTCGTGCCCCTCCCCCTATGCCCATGGTATCTCCAGAGCGTAATGATGTACGCGAAGGACCAGTCTTGCAATCTTGCGAGGGCTGGGGTTGGGGCCGCATTGCTACGCGTGCTCGGAACGTGCCAGGTGGTCTTGTTGTAGGTTACTCCGGGCGCATTTAGCCGTGTCCGGTCGCTTAACGGCTGGACTCGAGAATTGCCTTAAGAGGCTGCATTGTACTTCCGCCGCGAGAGCCGCTGTATGTTCCTCCGTTCGGAGGGAGCGTTCAGTGTTTCCGTTGACCATGATGACTCCTCGAGGGCCTGGCATCTTGAGCTTGAGGTATGCGTAGTGCGGCACCGCGTTGAACTTTGCAAACGCGGTCTGTCCGAGCAGAGCATGATAGCCGCTGCGGAACGGAACTATGTCGAAGATTAAATCCTCGCTTCGGAAGTTATCCGGGGATCTGAAGACCACTTCTAGTGTAACTGAGCCTGTACAATTGGCCTCTACACCTGGTATGATGCCTTTGAAGGTCGTATTTGTGGGTTTAATCCTTGAGGGGTCTATGCCCATCTTGCGCACTGTGTCCTGATAAAGCAGGTTCAGGCTGCTGCCGCTGTCCATCAGGACTCTGGTGAGGTGAAATCCATCGACGATTGGGTCTAAAACCAATGCGGCAAATCCGCCGTGGCGGATGCTGGTGGGGTGGTCCCTTCGATCAAAAGTGATCGGGCAGGAGGACCATGGGTTGAACTTCGGGGCGACTGGCTCCATCGCGTATACGTCCCTGAGTGCACGCTTCCGCTCCCTCTTGGGTATGTGGGTTGCGTACATCATGTTCACCGTCCACACTTGTGGGGGGAAACCCTTCTGTCCTCTATTGTTCGGCGGTCGGGTCTCTTCTTCGTCATCGCTATGCAGCCCCTTGCCATTGTTTTCGGCAATTAGCTTGCCTGCCTGCTTGAATACGCAACAATCCCTGTTGGTGTGGTTGGCTGGCTTTTCGGGGGTGCCGTGTATCTGGCACGAGTGATCGAGTATTCGGTCCAAATTGGACGGACCTGGAGTAGTTCTTTTGAATGGCTTTTTCCGCTGATCGGGTTTGGAACCTCTGAATCCGGCATTGACTATCGTATCCTCATTATTGTCGCCGTTAATGCGGCGTTTGTTCTTGTTGCGACGCGACCTACCATTGCGGTCCTTGGTATCCGGACTGCCATAATTTTTGCTGAGGTTGTTGCTGCGGGCTAGCCAGCTGTCCTCTCCCGCGTAGAAGCGGGTCATGAGTGATGTGAGGGCTGCCATGGATTTCCGCTTTTCCTGTCCCAGGTGCCGGGCAAGCCACTCGTCGTGGATGTTATGTTTGAAGGCCGCGAGGGCCTCCGCATCCGGATAGTCGACGATTTGATTTTTCTTAGTTAAGAACCGTGTCTAGAATTGTCTGGCCGATTCGTCTGGCTGCTGAATTATGTGGCTTAGGTCGTCAGCGTCTGGTGGTCGCACATACGTGCCCTGGAAGTTATCAAGGAATGCAGCTTCCAGGTCCTCCCAACACCCAACTGATTATGCTGGCAAGCTGTTAAGCCAATGCCGAGCTGGTCCTTTAAGCTTGAGTGGGAGGTATTTGATGGCGTGAAGATCGTCACCGCGGGCCATGTGGATATGAAGGAGATAGTCTTCGATCCAAATCGCGGGGTCTGTTGTGCCATCATAGGATTCAATATTCACGGGTTTAAACCCTTCGGGGATTTGATGATCCATTACTTCATCTGTGAAGCATAGTGGGTGTGCGGCGCCTCTGTATTGGGCTATATCACGATGGAGCTCAAGCGAGCTTTGTCTACTCTGTTCGGCCTGGCCGAACTTGCTGCTTCCGGCGCGATGGTTGTCGTCACGTATCATGGGGCGCCCACGCGATCCGTAGATCGATCTTGATTGTATTGCCTTATCCTCCAATATATCTCGCAAGTCCGGAGCGTTCCCCTGTGGCCTTGTGCTTTTCGAGCGATGCCGGGGTACGGTTCTAGTGGGGGGCCTAGAGGCCTCTCTGTTGCGGCCACGAGGTGGTCGGTCAGCCGTATTGTGCGCTGGTGATGTAGGTTTATATGCCTCCTCCTCTAATCGGGGGAGCAACTTGCGTTTGGGGTAGCTTTTGGAGGGGCGTTCGAGCTCATGCTCTTCGGCCGCAAGGACTTCAGTCCATTTGTCGGCTAGCAGATCTTGATCAGCTCTAAGTTGTTGCTGCTTTTTCTTGAGGCTGTTTGCCGTGGCCATAAGCCTGCGTTTAAAACGCTCTTGTTCGACGGGATCCTCAGGCACGACAAATTCGTCGTCGTTGAGGCTTGCCTCGTCTCCGGAGGGAGGCATGTAATTATCATCCTATACCTCTTCGCCTGCCGCTCTCTCATGAGGGCTGGCTTCTCCGTCCTCCTGTGCTTAATCTTGCTGGAGGGGGTTGTCTTCGGCACTGTCTGGGGTATTGTTATCTCCGGTGCCGGAATCTCCATTCTTGCTGTGGCGGGATTTAGAGCGGCGCCATTGACGCCGGCGCTTGGGCTGTTTCTTGGAGGGGTCTTCCTCCGCTGTTCCCTCCCATTCCCATCCTTTGGATTATCCACCATGTATATGTCATATGACGAGGTGGCTTTCTAGTGCCCAGTAGGCGCTGGTTCTTGGTCGTCTCCGGCATCATCGTCCATACCGTCAATCTCTTCGGAGTCGAAGTCTAGCATGTCGCTTAGATCGTCGACAGTGGCTACTAAGTGGGTCATGGGTGGGCCTTGAATTTCTTCGTCGTCCGCATCCCAACCGTCCTGATCGCAGTCCGGCCAAGGCTCTCCCGATAACGAGAGATACTTTAGCGAACTGAGGATGTCGCCGAAAGGTGAGTGCTAAAAGATGTCCGCAGCGGTGAACTCCATGATCGGCGCCCATTCGGATTCGATTGGAGGGGGCGTAGGAGGTTCGGAGTCCGGCAAGGAGTGCGGCACCTCGGAATCACGAGCTTCACAAGGGACAAGGTCAGTATTCGGCTCTATCGCCGTAGAGGTTGCAGCCCCGAGGAGGTGTCTAACCACCCATCCTCGATCTACATAGCCGGCTCCGAATTGAGGGTCGGAGCGGACTCGTGTGCGGCCTCCAGGGCACTGTCCGGCAGCAGAGCTAAATCATGCCCATCGTGACAATGCGGCACGCTCGACTGTGGCTTGAATCCATCGAAGATCAAGTCTCCGCGGATGTCAGCCGTGAAGTTCAAACTTCCAAATCTGACCTAACGGCCAGGGGCGTAGCTTTCGATCTGCTCCAGATGGCCAAACGAATTGGCCCACAGTGCAAAGCCGCCGAATACGAAGATCTGTCCGGGGAGAAAAGTCTCACCCTGGACCGCGTCGTTGTTGATGATCGAAGGAGCCATCGAGCCTATCGGTGACGACACAGAGGAACTCTCAATGAAAGCACCAATGTCGGTGTCAAAACCGGCGGTCTCGGGTAGGGGGTCCCGAACTGTGCGTCTAGGCGGATGGTAACAGGAGACAAGGGACACGATGTTTTACCCAGGTACGGGCCCTCTTAATGGAGGTAATGTTGGGGAACATTGCAGAAAATTAAAAATTTTCCTACGGTTTCACCAAGATCCATCTATGAGTTCATCTAAGCAACGAGTCAAGGGAGTGAGTTTGCATCTACATACCACTTGTAGATCGAGTGCGGAAGCGTTCAAGGGGATGGTGATGATGGAGTCGTACTCGCCGTGATTCAGATCACCGATGACCAAGTGCTGAATGGACAGCACCTCCGCGTTCAACACACGTACGGTACGGACGACGTCTCCTCCGTCTTGATCCATCAAGGAGGAAGGAGAGGTTGAGGAAGACAGCTCCAACGGCAGCACGACGGCGTGGTGTTGTTGGTGCAGCAGTACTCCGACAGGGCTTCGCCAAGCACGTACGGAGGAGGAGAGGTGTTGGGGAGGGGAGGGGCTGCGCCTTGGCTTGGGTGTTCAGCCCTCCCCTCACCCCTCTATTTATAGGGGAAGGGGCAAGGGGGGCCGGCCCCTCTAGATGGGATCTAAAGGGGGGCGGCGGCCAGGGAGGGGGGACTTGCCCCCCAAGCAAGGGGGCGCCCCCTCTAGGGTTCCCCCCCAACCCTAGGCGCATGGGCCCAAAAGGGGGGGGCGCACCCAGCCCTCCAGGGGCTGGCTCCTGCCCCACGCAGTCCATGTAGCCCCCCCGGGAGGGGTGGCCCCTCCCGATGGACCCCCGGAACCCTTCCGGTGGCCCCGGTACAATACCGATATGCCCCCGAAACCTTCCGGTGTCCATATGACAGCTTCCCATATATAAATCTTTACCTCCGGACCATTCCGGAACTCCTCGTGACGTCCGGGATCTCATCCGGGACTCCGAACAACATTCGGTAATCACATACAAGTCTTCATAATAACCCTAGCGTCACCGAACCTTAAGTGTGTAGACCCTACGGGTTCGGGAGACACGCAGACATGACCGAGACGGCTCTCAGGTCAATAAACAATAGCGGGATCTGGATACCCATGTTGGCTCCCACATGCTCCTCGATGATGTCATCAGATGAACCACGATGTCGAGGATTCAAGCAACCCCGTATACTATTCCCTTTGTTAATCGGTACGTTACAAGCCCGAGACTCGATCGTCGGTATCCCAATACCTCGTTCAGTCTCGTTACCGGCAAGTCACTTTACTCGTACCGTAATGCATGATCCCATGACCAAACACTTGGTCACTTTGAGCTCATTATGATGATGCATTACCGAGTGGGCCCAGAGATACCTCTCCGTCATACGGAGTGACAAATCCCAGTCTCGATCCGTGTCAACCCAACAGACACTTTCGGAGATACCTGTAGTGCACCTTTATAGTCACCCAGTTACGTTGTGACGTTTGGTACACCCAAAGCACTCCTACGGTATCCGGGAGTTACACGATCTCATGGTCTAAGGAAGAGATACTTGACATTGAAAAAGCTCTAGCAAAATGAACTACACGATCTTGTGCTATGCTTAGGATTGGGTCTTGTCCATCACATCATTCTCCTAATGATGTGACCCCGTTGTCAATGACATCTAATGTCCATAGTCAGGAAACCATGACTATCTGTTGACCAACGAGCTAGTCAACTAGAGGCTCACTAGGGACATGTTATGGTCTATGTATTCACACATGTATTACGATTTCCGGATAATACAATTGTAGCATGAATAAAAGACAATTATCATGAACAAGGAAATACAATAATAATGCTTTTATTATTGCCTCTAGGGCATATTTCCAACAGTCTCCCACTTGCACTAGAGTCAATAATCTAGTTACATTGTGATGAATCGAACACCCATAGAGTTCTGGTGTTGATCATGTTTTGCTCGCGAGAGAGGTTTAGTCAACGGATCTGCGACATTCAGATCTGTATGTACTTTGCAAATATCTATGTCTCCATCTTGAACATTTTCACGGATGGAGTTGAAACGACGCTTGATGTGCCTGGTCTTCTTGTGAAACCTGGGCTCCTTGGCAAGGGCAATAGCTCCAGTGTTGTCACAGAAGAGTTTGATCGGCCCCGACGCATTGGGTATGACTCCTAGCTCGGTGATGAACTCCTTCACCCAAATAGCTTCATGCGCTGCCTCCGAGGCTGCCATGTACTCCGCTTCACATGTAGATCCCGCCACGACGCTCTGCTTGCAGCTGCACCAGCTTACTGCTCCACCATTCAACATATACACGTATCTGGTTAGTGACTTAGAGTCATCCAGATCTGTGTCGAAGCTAGCGTCGACGTAACCCTTTACGACGAGCTCTTCGTCACCTCCATAAATGAGAAACATGTCCTTCGTCCTTTTCAGGTACTTTAGGATATTCTTGACCGATGTCCAGTGTTCCTTGCCGGGATTACTTTGGTACCTTCCTACCAAACTTACGGCAAGGTTTACATCAGGTCTGGTACACAGCATGGCATACATAATAGATCCTATGGCTGAGGCACAGGGGATGACGCTCATCTCTTCTTTATCTTTTGCCGTGGTCGGGCATTGAGCCGAGCTCAATCTCACACCTTGCAATACATGCAAGAACCCCTTCTTGGACTGATCCATTTTGAACTTCTTCAAAATCTTATCAAGGTATGTGCTTTGTGAAAGACCTATGAGGTGTCTCGATCTATCTCTATAGATCTTGATGCCTAATATATAAGCAGCTTCTCCAAGGTCCTTCATTAAAAACACTTATTCAAGTAGGCCTTAATGCTGTCCAAGAATTCTATATCATTTCCCATCAAAAGTATGTCATCCACATATAATATGAGAAATGCTACAAAGCTCCCACTCACTTTCTTGTAAACGCAGGCTTCTCCATAAGTCTGCATAAACCCAAACGCTTTGATCATTTCATCAAAGCGAATGTTCCAACTCCGAGATGCTTGCACCAGCCCATAAATGGATCGCTGGAGCTTGCATACTTTGTTAGTATTCTTAGGATCGACAAAACCCTCCGGCTGCATCATATACAGTTCTTCCTTAAGATGCCCGTTAAGGAATGCCGTTTTGACGTCCATCTGCCATATCTCATAATCATAGTATGCGGCAATTGCTAACATGATTCGGACGGACTTAAGCTTCGCTACTGGAGAGAAAGTCTCATCGTAGTCAATCCCTTGAACTTGCCGATAACCCTTAGCGATAAGTCGAGCTTTATAGATGGTGACATTACCATCCGCGTCCGTCTTCTTCTTAAAGATCCATTTGTTTTCTATCGCTCGCTGATCATCGGGCAAGTCAGTCAAAGTCCATACTTTGTTTTCATACATGGATTCTATCTCGGATTTCATGGCTTCTAGACATTTGTTGGAATCTGGGCCCGCCATCGCTTCTTCATAGTTCGAAGGTTCACCGTTGTCTAACAACATGATTTCCAGGACAGGGTTGCCATACCACTCTGGTGCGGAACGTGTCCTTGTGGACCTACGAAGTTCAGTAGCAACTTGATCCGAAGTACCTTGATCATCATCATTATTTTCCTCTTTAGTTGGTGTAGGCATCACAGGAACATTTTCCTGAGCTGCACTACTTTCCCGTTCAAGAGGTAGTACTTCATCGAGTTCTACTTTCCTCCCACTTACTTCTTTCGAGAGAAACTCTTTTTCCAGAAAGGATCCGTTCTTGGCAACAAAGATCTTGCCCTCGGATCTTAAGTAGAAGGTATACCCAATGGATTCTTTAAGGTATCCTATGAAGACGCATTTTTCCGACTTGGGTTCGAGCTTTTCAGGTTGAAGTTTCTTGACATAAGCATCGCATCCCCAAACTTTTAGAAACGACAGCTTAGGTTTCTTCCCAAACCATAATTCATACGGTGTCGTCTCAACGGATTTAGACGGTGCCCTATTTAAAGTGAATGTAGCTGTCTCTAGAGCGTATCCCCAAAATGATAGCGGTAAATCGGTAAGAGACATCATAGATCGCACCATATCCAATAGAGTGCGATTACGACGTTCGGACACACCATTTCGCTGAGGTGTTCCAGGTGGTGTGAGTTGTGAAACGATTCCACATTTTCTTAAGTGTGTACCAAATTTGTGACTTAAATATTCTCCTCCACGATCCGATCGTAAGAATTTTATCTTTCGGTCACGTTGATTCTCTACTTCATTCTGAAATTCCTTGAACTTTTCAAAGGTCTCAGACTTGTGTTTCATCAAGTAGACATACCCATATCTACTCAAGTCATCTGTGAGAGTGAGAACATAATGATATCCTCCGCGAGCCTCAACACTCATTGGACCGCACACATCGGTATGTATGATTTCCAACAAGTTGGTTGCTCGCTCCATTGTTCCGGAGAACGGAGTTTTGGTCATTTTGCCCATGAGGCATGGTTCTCATGTGTCAAATGATTCATAATCGAGAGACTCTAAAAGTCCATCAACATGGAGCTTCTTCATGCGCTTGACACCAATGTGACCAAGGTGGCAGTGCCACAAGTATGTGGGACTATCGTTATCAGCTTTACATCTTTTGGTATTCACGCTATGAATATGTGTAACATTATGTTCGAGATTCATTAAGAATAAACCATTGACCATAGGAGCATGACCATAAAACATATCTCTCATATAAATAGAACAACCATTATTCTCGGAGTTAAATGAGTAGCCATCTCGTATCGAACGAGATCCAGATACAATGTTCATGCTCAAACTTGGCACCAAATAACAATTATTAAGGTTCAAAACTAATCCCGTAGGTAAATGTAGAGGTAGCGTGCTGACGGCGATCACATCGACTATGGAACCATTCCCGACGCGCATCGTCACCTCGTCCTTTGCCAGTCTCCGGTTATTCCGCAGCTCCTGCTGTGAGTTACAAATATGAGCAACGGCACCGATATCAAATACCCAGGAGTTACTACGAGTATTGGTAAGGTACACATCAATTACATGTATATCAAATATACCTTTGGTGTTGCCGGCCTTCTTATCCGCTAAGTATTTGGGGCAGTTCCGCTTCTAGTGACCCTTCCCCTTGCAATAAAAGCACTCAGTTTCAGGCTTGGGTCCATTCTTTGACTTCTTCCCGGCAACGGGCTTACCGGGCGCGGCAACATCTTTGCCGTCCTTCTCGAAGTTCCTCTTACCCTTGCCCTTCTTGAACTTAGTGGTCTTATTGACCATCAACACTTGATGTTCTTTCTTGATTTCAACCTCTGCTGATTTCAGCATCGAGAATACTTCAGGAATGGTCTTCACCATCCCCTGCATATTGTAGTTCATCACAAAGCTCTTGTAGCTTGGTGGGAGTGACTGAAGGATTCTATCAATGACCGGCTCATCCGGGAGGTTAATGTCTAGCTGGGACAGGCGGTTGTGCAACCCAGACATTTTGAGTATGTGCTCACTGACAGAACTATTTTCCTCCATCTTACAACTATAGAACTTGTCGGAGACTTCATATCTCTCGACACAGGCATGAGCTTGGAAAACTAGTTTCAGCTCCTCGAACATCTCATATGCTCTGTGTTGCTCAAAACGCTTTTGGAGCCCCGGTTCTAAGCTATAAAGCATGCCGCACTGAACGAGGGAGTAATCATCAGCACGAGACTGCCAAGCATTCATAATGTCTTGGTTCTCTGGGACGGGAGCGTCACCTAGCAATCCTTCTAGGACATATTGTTTCCTGGCAGCTATGAGGATGATCCTCAGGTTCCGGACCCAGTCCGTATAGTTGCTGCCATCATCTTTCAGCTTGGTTTTCTCTAGGAACGCGTTGAAGTTCATGTTGACATGAGCGTTGGCCATTTGATCTATAAGACATATTATGCAAAAAGTTTTAGACTAAGTTCATGATAATTAAGTTCATCTAATCAAATTACTTTAATGAACTCCCACTCAGATTAGACATCCCTCTAGTCATCTAAGTGTTACACGATCCGAGTCGACTAGGCCGTGTCCGATCATCACGTGAGACGGACTAGTCATCGTCGGTGAACATTCTCATGTTGATCGTATCTTCCATACAACTCGTGTTCGACCTTTCGGTCTCCGTGTTCCAAGGCCATGTCTGTACATGCTAGGCTCGTCAAGTTAACCCTAAGTGTTTTGCATGTGTAAAACTGTCTTACACCCGTTGTATGTGAACGTAAGGATCTATCACACCCGATCATCACGTGGTGCTTCGAAACGACGAACTTTAGCAATGGTGCCCAGTTAGGGGAGAACACTTCTTAAAATTTTTTGTAAGGGATCATCTTATTTACTACCGTCGTTCTAAGTAAACAAGATGCATAAACATAATAAACATCACATGCAATTATATAATAGTGACATGATATGGCCAATATCATATAGCTCCTTCGATCTCCATCTTCGGGGCTCCATGATCATCTTCGTCACCGGCATGACACCATGATCTCCATCATCGTGTCTTCATGAAGTTGTCACGCCAACGACTACTTCTACTTCTATGGCTAACGCTTTTAGCAATAAAGTAAAGTAATTTACATGGCGTTCTTCAATGACAAGCAGGTCATACAAAATAAAGACAACTCCTATGGCTCCTGCCGGTTGTCATACTCATCGACATGCAAGTCGTGATTCCTATTACAAGAACATGATCTCATACATCACAATATATCATTCATCATTCATCACAACTTCTGGCCATATCACATCACATGACAATTGCTGCAAAAACAAGTTAGACGTCCTCTAATTGTTGTTGCATCTTTTACGTGGCTGCAATTGGGTTCTAGCAAGAACGTTTTCTTACCTACGAATAACCACAACGTGATCTTGTCAACTTCTATTTACCCTTCATAAGGACCCTTTTCATCGAATCCGCTCCAACTTAAGTGGGAGAGACAGACACCCGCCAGCCACCTTATGCAACTAGTGCATGTCAGTCGGTGGAACCGGTCTCACGTAAGCGTACGTGTAAGGTTGGTCTGGGCCGCTTCATCCCACAATACCGCTGAAGCAAGATTAGACTAGTAGCGGCAAGCAAGTTGACAAGATCTATGCCCACAACAAAATTGTGTTCTACTCGTGCAATAGAGAACTACGCATAAACTTGGCTCATGATGCCACTGTTGGGGACAGTTGCAGAAAATTAAAAATTTTCCTACGGTTTCACCAAGATCCATCTATGAGTTCATCTAAGCAACGAGTCAAGGGAGTGAGTTTGCATCTACATACCACTTGTAGATCGAGTGCGGAAGCATTCAAGGGGATGGTGATGATGGAGTCGTACTCGCCGTGATTCAGATCACCGATGACCAAGTGCTGAACGGACAGCACCTCCATGTTCAACACACGTACGGTACGGACGACGTCTCCTCCGTCTTGATCCAGCAAGGAGGAAGGAGAGGTTGAGGAAGACAGCTCCAACGGCAGCACGACGGCGTGGTGTTGGTGGTGCAGCAGTACTCCAACAGGGCTTCGCCAAGCACGTACGGAGGAGGAGAGGTGTTGGGGAGGGGAGGGGCTGCGCCTTGGCATGGGTGTTCAGCCCTCCCCTCACCCCTCTATTTATAGGGGAAGGGGCAAGGGGGGCCGGCCCCTCTAGATGGGATCTAGAGGGGGGGCGGCGGCCAGGGACGGGGGACTTGCCCCCCAAGCAAGGGGGCGCCCCCTCTAGGGTTCCCCCCCCAACCCTAGGCGCATGGGCCCAAAAGGGCGGGGGCGCCCAGCCCTCCAGGGGCTGGCTCCTGCCCCACACAGCCCATGTAGCCCCCCGGGAGGGGTGGCCCCTCCCGGTGGACCCCCGGAACCCTTCCGGTGGCCCCGGTACAATACCGATATGCCCCCGAAACCTTCCGGTGTCCATATGACAGCTTCCCATATATAAATCTTTACCTCCAGACCATTCCGGAACTCCTCGTGACATCCGGGATCTCATCCGGGACTCCGAACAACATTCGGTAATCACATACAAGTCTTCCTAATAACCCTAGCGTGTGGACCCCCGGAACCTTAAGTGTGTAGACCCTACGGGTTCGGGAGACACGCAGACATGACCGAGACGGCTCTCAGGTCAATAACCAACAGCGGGATCTGGATACCCATGTTGGCTCCCACATGCTCCTCGATGATGTCATCGGACGAACCACGATGTTGAGGATTCAAGCAACCCCGTATACTATTCCCTTTGTCAATCGGTACGTTACAAGCCCGAGACTTGATCGTCGGTATCCCAATACCTCGTTCAGTCTCGTTACCGGCAAGTCACTTTACTCGTACCGTAATGCATGATCCCGTGACCAAACACTTGGTCACTTTGAGCTCATTATGATGATGCATTACCGAGTGGGCCCAGAGATACCTCTCCGTCATACGGAGTGACAAATCCCAGTCTCGATCCGTGTCAACCCAACAGACACTTTCGGAGATACCTGTAGTGCACCTTTATAGTCACCCAGTTACGTTGTGACGTTTGGTACACCCAAAGCACTCCTACGGTATCTGGGAGTTACACGATCTCATGGTCTAAGGAAGAGATACTTGACATTGAAAAAGCTCTAGCAAAACGAACTACACGATCTTGTGCTATGCTTAGGATTGGGTCTTGTCCATCACATCATTCTCCTAATGATGTGATCCCGTTGTCAATGACATCTAATGTCCATAGTCAGGAAACCATGACTATCTGTTGACCAACGAGCTAGTCAACTAGAGGCTCACTAGGGACATGTTATGGTCTATGTATTCACACGTGTATTACGATATCCGGATAATACAATTGTAGCATGAATAAAAGACAATTATCATGAACAAGGAAATATAATAATAATGCTTTTATTATTGCCTCTAGGGCATATTTCCAACAGGTAAAACCCTACATCCTGCTTGATTAATACTGATGATGTGGGTATTACAAGAGTAGATCTACCACGAGATCAAGGAGGCTAAACCCTAGAAGCTAGCCTATGGTATGATTGTTGTTGTGTCCTACGGACTAAAACCCCCCAGTTTATATAGACACCAGAGAGGGTTAGGGTTACACAGAGTCGGTTACAATGGTAGGAGATCTACATATCCGTATCGCCAAGCTTGCCTTCCACACCAAGGAAAGTCCCATCCGGACACGGGAAGAAGTCTTCAATCTTGTATCTTCATAGTCTTGGAGTCCAGCCGATGATGATAGTTCGGCTATCCGGACACCCCCTAGTCCAGGACTCCCTCAGCCGGCATTCCCCCTCTTCATGGTAAAACTTGTAAAATAAGATAGAATAGCCATAAGTATTGAGATATAATATGTAATAACAGCCCATATTGCAATAAATATTGATATAAAAGCATGATGCAAAATGGACGTATCAAGCCCGACCAGGGTCTTGCCGGTTGGCCCGGCAAGGGTCTTGCCGTGGCGCACTGGCGTCCCTGGCAAGGATATTGCCGGTGGTCTTGTGGGTTCCTTCGGTGAGGATGGTTGCCTTCCTATCCTTACTTGATCTCGAGCATTCTATGTCTTCACAAAGATCTGCATGCCACCACAGAGGTGCCTCCCGAGCCTTGTCCCGACGCGTTTGCCAAGCGTTGGTGGGCTCAAGGGTGGCTCACTCGGTTGGCGTGGGTGAGCTGCCCCGACAAGGGTCTTGTCGGGACCGCTGAGGCTGCCCCGGCAAGGGTCCTTGCCGGGAAAACCTGCTTCTCCCATCTGATCTTCATGGCCTTGGTCCTTGTTGTTGCTTCGTTTGCCTTGTGGCCTCAGTTTCTCTCCGGCTTCCCCTTCCTGCCGTGTCTGTGTGTGGCCGTGGCGGGAGGCTCTGACTGCCCGTGCACAAGTAAAGGGGTCAAAAGAAGAACCCCTACTTTTGTACACTGACAGTTTTCAAGCGACAATCCTTCCCGGATAGCCGAGCTGCAGGCATGACGTTCTCGTAATTCACGCTCGCTTTAATTTCTTTCCCATCAAACCCAATGGGGCCAACTCGGGCTAGTTCCTCCATTTCTAGAAGACAATAGCGTGTTTTGGTCATGGCCCATGCTTGTCGAGAGCCTTCTCGGTAGGCCAATATCTTCCATGCTTTAATGTGATGTCTTGCGCCTTTCAAGCAATCTGCAAGCTTGGCTAGGCCCCTTGGCATGATTCACTAAGGACAACCATAGCATCCTTTAATGATGTATGGCCGGATCCACTAGGCTGGTCAGGCACGACAGGTGCATGCAAAATCATTATAAGACACCCGTTCTTTCAAAATAAGATACATATATTGTACCCTACTCAAGTGGATTACTGTAAGTGCATCTAGTGCCACCCCTTGTTGGTTTTGGACTACGACAAACTTGGTTGTTGGACTAATGTGTTTGTGAGATTCACGGGAGAACATAGGTAGAAGTCCCTATGGATTCTCTTTACCCATCAAAGATGACCCCTAAAATGTATGAAGACATTGAAGACAATTGATGTGGAGCATCCTTCCATCATCCCCATTGACTCTACACCAACACATCAAGCACCACATGGACCTATGACAAGAGCTGAAGCACACGCCATTGAAACCGAGGTGAACTCACCCCTACTTGAGATAGATATGGACATGAATGGAACTTGGTTGCTACCTCACAAAAATATGCTATGTGGCATTAGGTACGAGAATGAACTCCGACAAGAGGATAAGGAGTACCCCCAAGGCCTAAGAGGATGACCCCAAGACCCAAGAGCTGACCAGAAGTGTCAAGATGAAGAAAACGAAGCATGCAGAAATTGCACTACCGGACAGTCTGGTCCCCACAGCGAACATTCCGTCGCACAGAAATTGCACTACTGGACAGTCTGGTCCTCATGGTGGATAGTCCGGTCGGTGGCACCCGAAACTACATCTGGACTCACCGGACTGTCCGGTCCTTACCACCGGACTGTCAGGTCCACTCAGTTTCACTACGAATTGGGCTAAAAAGCCCATGTAACCACCGAAGCCCATACTCCTTCGCCCCTAGACTATATATTCCATGCTCGTCTCAGTTTTTAGGGTTAGCAAAGTATTGGATAGACATTGAGAGAGCTTTGCTCATCTCCCCCCTCCTCTTGGAGATCAAGACCTCCAAGGAGTAGATCCCCATGTGGATTTCAAGGCCTCCTCTTGGAGAAGACTATCATCAAGACCTCACCTCTCTTGGGAGTGGGAAGAACTTTACCCTAGTGCTATTTTCCTTGAATTGCTCTTGTATTCTTGTGGATCTCATGTGTGCTACTCTAGTGGATCTGTAATTGGGTTTGTTTGAGTGATTTTCCCCTTGTGTTCTTGTGAGTTCATCCCTTTCCCCCCTCCAAGTGTGAAAAAATCTCCCTCAGGGTTTCACCCTACAACATCTTGGTATTATGAGCAAGGTTGATTCACATCTT